>NC_135975.1:1402984-1439688 GCF_053455715.1 Rhinoraja longicauda
GACCCACAATGTTGTCGGCTGTTGGAGGGGGTTTCCTTTGTGTTGTCTCCTCCTCCTCCTCCTCCCCTCTCCGTCCCCACCACGTGTCTGCAGATTAAAGCAGTGATGTGCTGGATGCTGCACTGGTATGCACTGTGCATGCCTATGTGTGTCTGTGCATGTGTGTGTGTCTGTGCGCGTGTGTGTGTACGTGTGTGTGCCTGTGTGCCTGCGTGTGTGTGTGCATGTGTGTGTGTCTGCGCGCATGTGTGTGTACGTGTGTGTGTCTGTGTGTGTGCCTGTGTGCCTGCGTGTGTGTGTGCATGTGTGTGTGCATGTGTGTGTGTCTGCGCGCATGTGGGTCTGCATGTCTGCGTCTGCATGTTTGTGCCTGTGCGTGTGTGTGCATGTGTGTGTGTACGTGTGTGTACGTGTCTACGTGTGTGTGTGTGCCTGTGTGTGTGCGTGTGTGTGTGCGTGTGTGTAACAAACCAGAACTCTCAACACGTGTACTGGATCTCCACGCCTCCAGTATTAACATGAGGCAAATTTATATTTTGTAATGAAGTACAAGGGACTGCAGATGCTGGTTTATACAATAAAAAGACAAAAAGTGCTGGAGTAACTCAACGGGTCAGGCAGCATCTCTGGAGAACACGGACCCGAAATGACCTGAAACGTCACCTATCCATGTTCTCCACAGATGCTGCCTGACCCGCTGAGTTACTCCAGCACTCTGTGAAACGTCACCTATCCATGTTCCCCAGAGGTGCTGGGTAGAATCATATAGTGATATCACTCGATGACTACGACTCTCTCTAATAGTGCGATGTTTCTGGGAATAGAAGGTCAGAACTGCTGAAAGTTCCCCTGCATTTGGTCGTGAATAAAGGCACGTTCCCTTCAGCGGTGCTTCCTCTTATTAATGTGCATCTTGCCAGTGTGTAAAGACAGCGTACTCTGGCGTTGAGGATACAGAGGAGAGAGTCACAGAGTGATACAGCGGGGAAACAGGCCCTTCAGCCCAACTTGCCCACACTGACCAACATGCCCCATCTACACTAGTCCCACCTGCCCACACCGACCAACATGCCCCCATCTACACTAGTCCCACCTGCCCACACTGACCAACATGCCCCCATCTACACTAGTCCCACCTGCCCACACCGACCAACATGCCCCATCTACACTAGTCCCACCTGCCCGCGTTTGGTCCATATCCCTCCAGACCTGTCATATCCATGTACCTGTCTAACTGTTTCTTAAACATTGTGATAGTCCCTGCCTCAACTACCTCCTCCGGCAGCTCGTTCCATACACCCACTGCTCTCTGTGGAAATAGTTACCCCTCAGATTCCTATTAAATCTTTTCCCCTTCACCTTAAACCTGTGTCCTCTGGTCCTCGATTCCCCTACTCTGGACAAGAGACTCTGTGCATCTACCCGATCTATTCCCCTCATGATTTTGTACACCTCTATAAGATCACCCCTCATCCTCCTGCACTCCATGGAATAGAGACCCAGCCTGCTCAACCTCTCCCTGTAGCTCACACCCTCTAGTCCTGGCAATATCCTGGTAAATCTACTCTGCGCTCTCTCAAGCTTCTAAGGTTCGAGCTGAAAGATTAACCAACGTTGCAGCTGTCCGAATTTCACATCCTCATTTCATTCTCCTTGCTCAAGGTGCAATCCAGCATTCGCAAACGCCTGTTAAACATTAAATAAAAGACAAATAAGGACTTGACCCAGTGTGGCCAACTTTGCCAGGCTGGATGTGAGGCCAATGCAGTTAGTGTTTATTGGTTTCACCGTTAACCCAGTGACTGATTCCATTAAATTGACTCAAAGACCCGCAAGGATCGGCCTTAGTGTTTCTGCGGGCCATCTCACTCTGAGATACTTCTCCAACGTTAGATAGTTCCTCTGTCCCTCTCTTCCCCTCCTCCTTCCCGGTTCTCCCTCTATCTTCCTGTCTCCACCTATATCCTTCCTTTGTCACGCCCCCCTGACATCAGTCTGAAGAAGGGTCTCGACCCGAGACGTCACCCATTCCTTCTCTCCTGAGATGCTGCCTGACCCGCTGAGTTACTCCAGCACCCTGTGAAATAAATACCTTCGATTTGTAGCAGCATCTGCAGTTATTTTCTTACATGACATGACTCTGAGATACCATCAGCAAGCCACCCCGCCCTTCCTTGCCACCCCAACTGTAGATGCGGTCACCACCTGCCCTTTGGCAGCTGTATAACTGTTGCAAACAGCAAGGGTGTGTTTGACTGTCCCTCGCACTTCTGATAAGTGATGCGTTGCACTGCCTCCCCCACTGAATAGAACGATCAATATTGAAGACTGGGTTGTCTGGGCCGGTATTACGGTTGCCAACTGTCCCGTATTAGCCGGGACATCCCCTATTTTGGGCTAAATTAGTTTGTCCCGTACGGGACCGCCTTTGTCCCGTATTAGTAGGGTTGCCAACTTCCTCACTCCCAAATACGGGACAAAGGGTGACGTCACCGCCCCACGCCCCACGTGACCTCACCCAGCCAGCGGCCACGTGCTCCCGCTCCAACAATGGCGGCCGCCCGGGCCGGGCAGTGACGTCACCTTGTCCCGTATTTGGGAGTGAGATAGTTGGCGACCCAAGCTGGCATTCACTGGAATTTAGAAGGATGAGAGGGGATCTTATAGAAAGACAAACTATTCTGCTCCCCCTCTTCAACTCCCCCTCCCACTCCCAGTCTGACCTTTCTGTCATGGGCCTCCTCCAGTGCCATAGTGAGGCCCACCGGAAATTGGAGGAACAGCACCTCATATTTCGCCTGGGCAGCTTGCAGCCCAGTGGTATGAACATCGACTTCTCCAACTTTAGATAGTTCCTCTGTCCCTCTCTTCCCCTCCTCCTTCCCAGATCTCCCTCTATCTTCCTGTCTCCACCTATATCCTTCCTTTCTCCCGCCCCCCTGACATCAGTCTGAAGAAGGGTCTCGACCCGAAACGTCACCCATTCCTTCTCTCCTGAGATGCTGCCTGACCTGCTGAGTTACTCCAGCATTTTGTGAATAAATACCTTCGATTTGTACCAGCATCTGCAGTTATTTTCTTAAACCATTCTTAAGAGATCGGGCAGGCTAGATGCAGGAAAAATGTTCCCGATGTTGGGGGAGTCCAGAACCAGGGGTCACAGTTTAAGAATAAGGGGTTGGCCATTTAGGACTGAGATGAGGAAAAGCATTTACACCCAGAGAGTTGTGAATCTGTGGAATTCTCTGCCACAGAGGGCAGTGGAGGCCGATTCACTGGATGTTTTCAAGAGAGAGTTATATTTCGCTTTAAGAGCTAAAGGAATTGAGGGATATGGGGAGAAGGCAGGCGCGGGGTACTGATTGTGGATGATCAGCCATGATCACAATGAATGGCGGTGCTGGCTCGAAGGGCCGAATGGCCTCCTCCTGCACCTATTTTCTATGTTTCTATGTAATATTCTTCCTTCGGCATTGCTTTTAATTCCACCTCTTTGTTCCCGGATTAGTTTAGTTTAATTTTGTTTAGTTTAGTGTGGAGATACACCGCGGAAACAGCATTTTATGTCTTGTTGTGTTTTAACCAGAATCAGCGGTTGCTCCTGTCCAACATTAACCAGACATTGTCTCTTCCCCATCTTTCTGCTCCTGACTACAATCAGTCTGAAGAAAACTCCTGACCCGAAACGTCACCTATCCATGTTCTCCACAGATGCTGCCTGACCCGCTGAGTTACTCCATCACTCTGTGAAACGTCACCTATCCATGTTCTCCACAGATGCTGCCTGACCCGCTGAGTTACTCCAGCACTCTGTGAAACGTCACCTATCCATGTTCTCCACAGATGCTGCCTTGAGTCACACAGTGATACAGTGTGGAAACAGGCCCCTTTTCAGGGTCTGTGCCAAAATTTAGATTAGTTTATTGTCACGTGTATTGAGGTACAGTGGAAAGCTCTCTGTTGCGTGCTAACCACTCAGCGGAAAGACAATACATGATTACAATCGAGCCTTACAAATACATGATAAAGTGATGATGTTTAGTGCAAGATAAAGCCAGTGAAGTCTGATCAAAGATAGATCTCGGGTGTCCACTGCCCCGCACACTAACACTATCCTACACCCACTGGGGACAATTTACAATTTACAAGACAATTAACCTACAAACCTGCACGTCTTTGGAGTGTGGGAGGAAACCGGAGCGCCCGGAGAAAACCCATGCAGGTCACGGGGAGAACGTGCAAACTCCGTACAGACAGCACCCGTAGTCGGGATGGAACCCGGGTCTCTGGCGCTGTGAGGCAGCAGCTCTACCGTTGGGCTACTGTGCCTACATTCCTGGGATCATTCCCCTGAACCCCCTCTAGACCCTCTCCAGAGCCAGCACATCCATCCTTAGCCTGACAAAAGCTTCAGGATTACATCCCTGTTTTTGTATTCTAGTCCTCTTGAAATAAATGCTAGCATTGAGTTTGCCTGAGAGTGCACTCGGGCAAGGTTCCTGCATCAGTATCACTACAAAAGCAATGATCTAGTCTTCAGCACATTTCTTACATCCTTTGTACCAATCTGTTGTGTTTCCTGTGTTACACCCATGACTCTCTTCGCTGGAGTAACTCAGCCGGTCACGCAGCATCTCTAGAGAAAAAGAATTGGTGACATTTCGGGTCGAGACCCTTCTTCAGCCTGAAGTCTCCACTGAGGTAGATAGTAGTTCAGCACTGCTCTCTGGTTGTGGTAGGACGGTTCAGTTGCCTGATAACAGCCGGGAAGAAACTGTCCCTGAATCTGGAGGTGTGCGTTTTCATACTTCTGTACCTCTTGCCCGATGGGAGAGGGGAGAAGAGGGAGTGGCCGGGGTGAGACTGGTCCTTGATGATGCTGCTGGCTTTGCCGAGGCAGCGTGAGGTGGAGATGGAGTCAGTGGGAGGGAGGTTGGTTTGTGTGATGGTCTGGGCTGGGTCCACAATTTGTGTGTGTGTTCCTGTGCAAGTGTCTTTTCGCTGAGTGGTTAGCACGCAACAAAGGTTTCTCACTGTACCTCGGTACACGTGAGAAACTAAACTGATCTAAGCATGTGTGTATCTGCGTGTGTGTGCGCGCGTGTGTGTTTGCGTACGCGTGTGTGTGCGCATTTGTGGGTGCATCCATGTGTGCATGCGGGTGTGTGCGTGTGTGTGCATGTGCGTGCATGTGTGAGTGCGTGTGTGTGTGCTTGTGTTTGTGCATGTGTGCGTGCGTGTGCGTACGCGTGTGTGCGTGCGTGTGTGTGCGTGCGTGTGTGTGTGCATATGTGTGTGCGTGTGTGTGTGCATGTGTGCGTGTGTTTGTGCGTGTGCGTGTGTGTGTGCATGTGTGCGTGCGTGTGCGTACGCGTGCGTGCGTGTGTGTGTGTGTGTGTGTGCGTGTGTGTGTGCGTGTGTGTGTGCGTGTGTGTGTGTGTGTGCATGTGTGCGTGTGTGCATGTGTGTGTGCGTGTGTGTGTGTGCATGTGTGCGTGTGTGCATGTGCGTGTGTGTACATGTGTGCGTGTGTGTGCGTGTGTGTGCATGTGTGCGTGTGTGTGCGTGTGTGTGCATGTGTGCGTGTGTGTGTGTGTGTGTGTGTGTGTGTGTGTGTGCGCATGCGTGCGTGTGTGTGTGTGCGTGTGTGTGTGTAGAGCATCAAATGGGACTAGCTTACTAGGGCAGCACAAACGAGTCCAGTTCAGTTGAGTTTATTGTCACGTGTACCGAGGTACAGTGAAAAGCTTTTGTTGCGTGCTAACCAGTCAGCGGAAAGACAATACATGATTACAATCGAGCCGTCCACAGTTTTGCAGACACAGGACGGCACGGTGGTGCAGCGGGTAGAGCTGCTGCCTCATGGCGCCAGAGACTCTGATTCGATCCCGACTACGGGCGCTGTCTGTACGGAGTTTGTACGTTCTCCCCGTGACCTGCGTGGGTTTTCTCCGGGTGCTCCGGTTTCCTCCCACACTCCAAAGACGTGCAGGTTTGTGGGTTAATTGTCTTGGTGTACTTGTAAATTGTCCCTAATGTGTGTAGGATCGTGTACGTGTGCGGGGATCGCTGGTCGGTGTGGACTCGGTGGGCCGAAGGGCCTGTTGTATGCTGTGCCTCTAAACATAAACTAAACATGATAAGTTGTGCCTGTTCCTACGCTGTGTGATACTGACTTCCCTGAAGAAGGGTCTCAACTCCTGAGATGCTGCCTGACCCGCTGAGTTACTCCAGCATTTAGTGATACGTTCCATTTGTACCAGCGTCTGCTGTTATTTTCCCACTCCCCATCATTCCTGATTAATGCGGGTGTCAGGGGTTATGGGGAGAAGGCAGGAGAATGGGGTTAGGAGGGAGGGATAGATCAGCCATGATCGAATGGCGGTGTAGACTCGATGGGCCGAGTGGCCTAAATCTACTCCGATCACTTATGACGTTGTGACTGACTGCTTCACAGAAGGGCTGCTGCCCTCTCGTTTGTTTTGCCTGGTTTGTTAGGCTTGAGGTTGTTAGTTTCTACAGTTCCCTGTCTGCCAAGAGCAAGGAGTCTGGGCTGGAGCCACGTGTGCCTGCTGGAAACTGAAGCAAGGTCATGCTTTCCCGAATTCGGGAAGTGCGAGTGACGAAGCCTGTTTAGTTTGTGACGATTATCAGTCGCAGCGAGCCAGAGGGGAGGCTGAGAAATCGAGGGGGGGGGGGTGTGCGCGGAAAGGAAACGTGTTGGTTGCCAGATGGAAGGAGGGTGGAGATTTTCCCGGATCATCCACGACCCTCTCATCCCCGGGAGCCTCTGGCCAGCTCTGCTTCCTGACGGCACTCTGTGCTCACATCTATTACAACAACAGGAAGAGACCTGGGGCCTGGGCAGAGTGGATGTGGAGAGGATGTCTCTGGGCACTGTCCGCACTGGGCCTGTACAAAAACAGGGATGTAACGTTGAGCCTCTACGAGTCGCTGGTCGGGCCGCATTTGGAGCATTGTGAACAGTTCTGGGCCCCGTATCTGAGGAAGGATGTGCTGGCTCTGGAGAGGGTCCAGAGGAGGTTTACGAGAACGATCCCAGGAATGAGTGGGTTAACATACGATGAGCGTTTGTGGGCACTGGGCCTGTACTCGCTGGAGTTTAGAAGGATGAGGGGGGACCTCATTGACACATACAGAATAGTGAGTGGCTTGGATAGAGTGGATGTGGAGAGGATGTTTCCACTAGTGGGAGAGTCTAGGACCAGAGGGCACAGCCTCAGAATTAAAGGACGTTCTTTTAGGAAGGAGATGAGGATGAATTTTTTTAGCCAGAGGGTGGGATCCATTGCCACAGACGGCTGTGGAGGCCACAAGTCAGTGGGTATATTTAAGGCAGAGATAGATAGATTCTTGATTAGTGCGGGTGTCAGGGGTTATGGAGAGAAGGCAGGAGAATGGGGTTAGGAGGGAGAGCTAGATCAGCCATGATTGAATGGCGGAGTAGACTTGATGGGCCGAGTGGCCTAATTCTGCTCCTATCACTTATGAACTTGTGAACATGCCAATTAAACACTCTTGACCTGGCAAATGCTGGGAAGGTCACGCACTTTAAGTGAAGTAATCTTCACTTTTCCCTGACTGTCAGTGTGCAGAACGGTCTCGACCTGAAACGTCACCTATCCATGTTCTCCACAGATGCTGCCTGACCCGCTGAGTTACTCCAGCACTCTGTGAAACGTCACCTATCCATGTTCTCCACAGATGCTGCCTGACCCGCTGAGTTACTCCAGCACTCTGTGAAACGTCACCTATCCATGTTCTCCACAGATGCTGCCTGACCCGCTGAGTTACTCCAGCACTCTGTGAAACGTCACCTATCCATGTTCTCCACAGATGCTGCCTGACCCGCTGAGTTACTCCAGCACTCTGTGAAACGTCACCTATCCATGTTCTCCACAGATGCTGCCTGACCCGCTGAATTACTCCAGCTTTATGTGTCTTATCTTCCCAAATCTTAGTTTAGTTTAGAGATACAGCGCGGAAACAGGTCCTTCAGCCCACCGAGTCCACATCGACCAGCGATCCCCGCACACTAACACTATCCTACACACACTAGGGACAATTTACAATTTTACCAAAGCCAATTAACCTACCAACATGTACGTCTTTGGAGTGTGGGAGGAAACCGGAGCACCCGGAGAAAACCCACGCAGGTCACGGGGAGAACGTGCAAACTCCGTACAGACAGCACCCGTAGTCAGGATGGAACCCGGGTCTCTGGCGCCGTGAGGCAGCAGCTCTACCCGCTGCGCCACCGTGCCGGCCCTAAAGCTGGCAGTGGCCTGGAGTCTGGTGATGACTGAGGGGATAATGCCCAGCGATGTTTGCGTTGAGGCCAGTCACTGACCGACCGGGTGAACACTTCCACAAGTTTATAAATCCAGGCAGCATAAGGTTGGCAGCGTGCAACCCAACAAATAAAAAACCCCAGGAGTCTAGTTGCCTCACGCACTTAAACAAAACCACATGGACATATTTAATGCACTCAGTTCATATTGGAAACAGCCCGACGTTTTGTGGGGCTGGGCTGCTGGCACTTTGAAGTGTGTATTTTGAAACTTTTTGGGACTTTTTCTTATTAACTTTTCTTCCCTCTTTTGTATGCAGTAATGTTTTCATTCCGCTGTTGCCTGGTCTTGCCATCGGCCCAGCTTTGCTGAGGTCACAGGTCTGACTCAACTTTAGTACAGTTTATTGTCACGTGTACCGAGGTACAGTGAAAAGCTTTTGTTGCGTGCTAACCAGTCAGCGGAAAGACAATACGTGATTACAATCGAGCCGTCCACAGTGAACAGATACAGGATAAAGGGAATAACGTTTAGTGCAAGGTAAAGCCAGTAAAGTCCGATCAAGGATAGTCCGAGGGTCACCAATGAGGTAGATAGTAGTTCAGCACTGCTCTCTGGGGACGAACAACTAAACAACATAACTCCTGAAGACAGAGTCAGTCAGACAGCATGGAAACAGGGTAGAGCTGCTGCCTCACAGCGCCAGAGACCCGGGTTCCATACTGACTACAAATGCTGTCTGTACGGAGTTTGCACGTTCTCCCCGTGACCTGCGTGGGTTTTCTCCGGGCGCTCCCGGTTTCCACCCACACTCCAAAGACGTGCAGGTTTGTAGGTTAATTGGCTTCTGTGAAATTGTAAAGGGGCCTGTTTCCACGCTGAATCTTTAAACGAAACTAAGCTTTAGTTTGAGAGCTGAGTTACGCTTCCGAATGTTTTAATGGATGCCACAGGGCGTGGGCATGAAGCATCGGGCTCACTAACGGAAGGCAGAGCTTGGTCAGAGATCACAGCTACATCCTGCCAGGGAACCACAATTACCTTCCAGATGACTTTATTTTTATTCACTTCTGCTTTGCCTTTCCCCCCCCAAGGGCACAGAGTATTTAAGATTACGAAAGTGGAGAGTGTAGATTCAGCAGCACTTTAGATTGGTCTCGACCCGAAACGTCACCCATTCCTTCTCTCCAGAGATGCTGCCTGTCCCGCTGAGTTACTCCAGCACTTTGTGTGTCCACGGTTTAAACCAACGTCTGCAGTTCCTTCCCACAGTACTTTAGTTAAGTTTAGAGATACAGCACGGAAACAGGCCCTTCGGCCCATCGAGTCCGCGCCGACCAGTGATCCCCGCACACTAACCCTAGCCTACACACACTAGGGACAATTTTCACTTGCACCCAGCCAATTAACCCACAAACCTGCACGTCTTTGGAGTTTGGGAGGAAACCGAAGATCTCTGAGAAAACCCACGCAGGTCACGGGGAGAACATACAAACTCCGTACAGACAGCACCCGTGGTCAGGATGGAACCCGGGTCTCCACACTGTAAGGCATACACTTGTATGTAGAAACGAGGAAATGCAGATTCTGGTTTACACTAAAAGAACCAAGTTGTGGAGTAACTCAGCGGGTCAGGCAGCATCTGTGGAGAACATGGATAGGTGACGTTTCGGATCATGACCCTTCGTTAGACTCTAAATAATCCATTTATAAATTCATTAGTGATAGGAGCAGAATTAGGCCATTCGGCCCATCAAGTCTACTCCACCATTCAATCATGGCTGATCTATCTTTCCCTCCTAACCCCATTCTCCTGCCTTCTCCCCATAACCCCTGACACCCGCACTAATCAAGAATCTATCTATCTCTGCCTTAAACATACCCACAGACTTGTGGCCTCCTCAGCCGTCTGTGGCAATGAATTCCACAAATTCACCGCCCTCTGACTAAAGAAATTCCTCCTCATCTCCTTCCTAAAAGAACGTCCTTTAACTCTGAGGCTGTGCCCTCTAGTCCTGCACTAGCCATGTGCGTGTACTTTCGATGTTGCCTCTCACCTTCAAACACCTGGGGTATGACTGATACACACAACGCCTTTGAATGGATTTCTCTGGTGGTTTTGTTGTGCAGAGAGTGGGAAGCCAGCGTTGGGTCAGAGAGCGTCGATCGGGGGCGAGAGGAAGATGGCTGAAGCAGACTACATCGAAGACGAAGACTGTGGTGAACTCATCAAACCCAGGAAGCTGGTCAATCCCGTGAAGACATCGAAAAACCACCAGGACCTGCACCGGGAAATGGTCATCAACCAGAAACGGTGGGTCGCAGAGACACCGAGTGATGGAGTGTGGTCACAGGCCCTTCAGCCCAACATGTCCAGACTGGCCCTTCAGCCCAACCTGTCACAGAGTGATGCAGCACAGAAACAGGACCTTCATGTCCCAGCTACACTAGTTCATACGTGATAGGAGCAGTATTAGGCCATTCGGCCCATCAGGTCTACTCCGCCATTCAATCGTGGCTGATCTATCTCTCCCTCCTAACCCCATTCTCCTGCCTTCTCCCCATAACCCCTGACACCCGCACTGATCAAGAATCTCTCTATCTCCGCCTTAAATATACCCACTGACTTGTGGCCTCCACAGCCGTCTGTGGCAATGAATTCCACAGATTCACCACCCTCTGACTAAAATAAATTCCTCCTCATCTCCTTCCTAAAGGAACGTCCTTTAATTCTGAGGCTGTGCCCTCTGGTCCTAGACTCTCCCACTAGTGGAAACATCCTCTCCACATCCACTCTATCCAGGCCGTTCACTATTCTGTACGTTTCAATGAGGTCCCCCCTCATCCTTCTAAACTCCAGCGAGTACAGGCCCAGTGCCAACAAACGCTCATCATATGTTAACCCACTCATTCCTGGGATCGTTCTTGTAAACCTCCTCTGGACCCTCTCCAGAGCCAGCACATCCTTCCTCAGATACGGGGCCCAAAACTGCTCACAATGCTCCAAATGCAGCCTGACCTGTGCCTTATACAGCCTCAGTATTGCATCCCTGTTTGTATACAAGCCCTCTTGAATTAAATGCTAGCATTGAGTTTGACTTCTTTACTACCGATTCAACTTGCAGATTAACTTGTTGGGAATCCTGTACCAGCTCCCAAGTCCCTTTGCACCTCCGATTTCTGGAATCTCACCCCATTTAGAAAATAGTCTACGCCTTTATTCCTACTCCCAAAATGCATGACTCCACACTTTGCTCCACTATATTCCATCTGCCACTTCTCTGCCCACTCTCCCAACCTGCCCACGTCCTTCTGCAGAGTCCCTGCTTTCTCGACACTACCTGCCCCTCCACCTATGTTTGTTGAATCCACAAACTTGGCCACAAAGCCTTCAATCCCCTCGTCCAAATCATTAATCTACAACGTGAAGAGTCTCGGCCCCAGCACCGACCCCTGTGGACCCCCACCAGTCACCGGCAGCCGACCAGAGAAAGCCCCCTTTATTGTCACTCTTTGTCGTCTGCCATCCAGTTCCGCCTGCCTGCATTTGCCCACCTCTCTCCAAACCTGTCCCATCCATGCACCTAATCTGAACGTTTCTTAAACATCTTGTCCAAGTTATTAGCGTCCGACAGACACGTGGCACAGAAATACGCCCTCCAGCCCAACCCACGCCAACAAACTGTGGACACAGCCCAGACCATCACACAAACCAACCTCCCTCCCTCCCTCCCTCCGCCTCCATCTACACCTCACGCTGCCTCGGCAAGGCCAGCAGCCCAGACCATCGCACAAACCAACCTCCCATCCACCGACTTCATTTACACCTCAGTGTAAGAAAATAACTGCAGACGCTGGTACAAATCAAAGGTATTTATCCACAAAATGCTGGAGTATCTCAGCGGGTCAGGCAGCATCTCAGGAGAGAAGGAATGGGTGACGTTTCGGGTCGAGACCCTTCTTCCTCGTTTCGGGTGGAGACCCAAACGTCACCCATTCCTTCTCTCCTGAGATGCTGCCTGACCTGCTGAGTTACTCCAGCATTTTGTGAATAATCATCTACACCTCACGCTGCCTTGGCAAGGCCAGCAGCATAATCAAGGACCAGTCTTACCCCGGCCACTCCCTCTTCTCCCCTCTCCCATCGGGCAAGAGGTACAGAAGTGTGAAAACGCACACCTCCAGATTCAGCGACAGTTTCTCCCCGGCTGTGATAGGTTCTGGGATCAGGCCACACCACACCACACTGCAGTAAACCAGGCTGAGCTGCTCTGAGCTAATGCTGTGCGTGCCACTGTGTGTGTGTTGCAGGGGCATTGCTCTCCCGAGCAAGCCGGAGCTGCAGCAGGTGATGGAGCAGAGGAAGAGGGACCAGGTGGTGAAGCAGAGGAAGGAGGAGCAGAGCCTGAAGAGATCTGACCTGGAGCAGGAGCTGATGAAACGGCAGCATAGACTGGACCAGGTGGGTGACACCAGCCGGCACCAGGCTCTCCCTGTGGGAGAGGCTGTACAACAGCCCCAATACCTCAGACCCTCTCATCACCCTGCGTGGTCACACGTTTCACAGATACAGCGCGGAAACAGGCCCTTCGGCCCACCCAGTCCGCGCCGCCCAGCGATCCCCGCACACTAACACTATCCTACACACACTGGGGGCCATTTACAATTTGTAAGTCGGATAACATGGAACTAGCGTGAAAGCAGACACAAAATGCTGGAGTAACTCAGCGGGTCAGGCAGCATCTCGGGAGAGAAGGAATGGGTGACGTTTTGGGTCTAGACCCGAAATGTCACCTATCTACGTTCTGCAGAGGCTACCTGACCCGCTGAGTTACTCCAGCACTCTGTGAAACGTCACCTATCCATGACCTCCACAGATGCTGCCTGACCCGCTGTGTTACTCCAGCACTCTGTGAAACGTCACCAATCCATGACCTCCACAGATGCTGCCTGACCCGCTGAGTTACTCCAGCACTCTGTGTCTGCCTTCGATTCTTTCCTCCACATAGAACTAGATTGAGCGCGTGATCATTGGTCAGCATGGACTTGGTGGGCCGAAGGGCCTGTTTTCACGCTGAGTCTATTATCTAATCTAAACATGTTGGAGAACCTCTCCAGACGCTCCAAGGCTCCTGTTATTATCGGAACAAGCTGCACGGTGGTGGTGCAGCGGGTAGAGCTGCTGCCTCACGGCGCCAGAGACCCGGGTTCCATCCTGACTACGGGCGCTGTCTGTACGGAGTTTGTACGTTCTCCCCGGGACCTGCGTGGGTTTTCTTTCCACACTCCAAAGACGTGCAGGTTTGTAGGTTAATTGGCTTCGGTAAAATTGTAAATTGTCCCTAGTGTGTGGATAGTGTGAGTGTGCGGGGATTGCTGGTCGGCACGGACTTGGTGGGCCGAAGGGCCTGTTTCCATGCGGTATAAATTCATAAGGGATAGGAGCAGAATTAGGCCATTCGGCCCATCAAGTCTACTCCACCATTCAATCATGGCTGATCTATCTCTCTCTCCTACCCCCATTCTCCTGCCTTCTCCCCATAACCCCGGACACCCGCACTAATCAAGAATTTATCTCTGCCTTAAACATACCCACTGACTTGTGGTCTCCACAGCCGTCTGTGGCAATGAATCCCACAGATTCACCACCCTCTGACTAAAGAAATTCCTCCTCATCTCCTTCCTAAAGGAATGTCCTTTAATTCTGAGGCTGTGCCCTCTAGTCCTGGAGGTTTCTTTGAACTAAACTAAGAACTAGTATGTATGGGTGGTTGATGGTCAGTACGGACTCGATGGGCCGAAAGGCCTGTTTCTGCACAGTATCTCTAAACTAAAGGATTGGACGGGCTAGATGCAGGAGAAATGTTCCCGATGTTGGGGGAGTCCAGAACCAGGGGCCACAGTTTAAGAATAAGGGGTCGGCCATTTAGGACTGAGATGAGGAAAAGCTTTTCACCCAGAGAGTTGTGAATCTGTGGAATTCTCTGCCACAGAAGGTGTGGGTAGTGGGGGGGTGTGGGTAGTGGGGGGGTGTGGGTAGTGGGGGTGGGGGTGTGTGGGTAGTGGGGGGGTGTGGGTAGTGGGGGGGTGTGGGTAGTGGGGGGGTGTGGGTAGTCGGGGTGTGGGTGGTGACCACTGTTCCTGTTCTGTCGCGGTGCAGATCGAGCAGGAGAAGCTGCAGGCGGTGGAGAGGGAGGAGAACGCACCTGAGTTTGTGAAGATGAAGGACAACCTGCGCAGGACACGGCAGGGCGAGGGGACCGGAGACGTGGAGGTGTCGTAGGGAAACGCCGCTGCTTGGACGCTCGGGCGCTCGGACGCACAGACCAGCTCCTACGCTTCACCCACCCACACCACGCTCTCTGGAAGATCAAACTACACGGCAGATGGCTGCTCTACCTCACCACACCATCCCTCCCTCCCTCCCTCCCTCCCTCTCTCCCTCCTTCTATCTCTCCCTCCCTCCCTCTCTCCCTCCTTCTATCCCTCCCTCCCTCTCTCCCTCCTTCTATCGCTCCCTCCCTCTCTCCCTCCCTCCCTCCCTCACTCCCTCTCTGTCCTTCTCTCCCTCCTTCCCTCCCTCTCCCACTCCCTCCCTCCCTCCCTCCCTCTCTCCCTCCTTCTATCCCTCCCTCCCTCTCTCCCTCCCTCTCTCTCTATCCCTCCCTCTCTCCGTCCTTCTATCCCTCCCTCCCTCCCTCCCTCCCTCCTATCCTTCATTCCCTCCCTCCCTCCCTCTCTCCCTCCCTCCCTCCCTCTCTCCCTCCTTCCCTCCCTCCCTCCCTCCCTCCCTCCCTCCTCTCTGCCCGCTCACCTCCCAGTCTGGCCAGCGTGCTGAGAGGGTGGGCTGGCCTGCTGAGGCTGGGTTAGAGAACCATTCACACCTGTGGTCCCCGTCTCCCTCACTCCCCCTGGCTCACAGCAAGTGGAGAGAGAACAGCAAGAGCAACATTGCCTCTCGTTGGCTGGAAACGCAACTCTGCCGATCTGGAACTGTAACGAAAGCAGCCGTCTGAAGAAGGGTCTCGTCCCGAAACGTCACCAGTCCATGTTCTCCAGAGATGCTGCCTGACCCGCTGAGTTACTCCAGCACTCTGTGAAACGTCACCTATCCATGTTCTCCACAGATGCTGCCTGACCCGCTGAGTTACTCCAGCACTCTGTGTCTAGCATCTAGCTGCCGTTCTTTACGCAAACTGAACTGAAGGGATACGATACAGATGCCGTGAGTGAATCGAATATTATGCAAAAACTGGTGAACCCGTCCTCCAACACAGAACACCCTGACAGATTTCAGCGAGTCCCAATTTTGATGTATTTTCAATTTGTTTTTTTATTGTTTTTCAAGGTGATGCAAAAAAAAAAATCTATAAAATGTTGTGGTTGATAATGGATCTATATTTTGTCAGTGTGATGTGTAGGAAATGCCTGCTTTTAATTTTGTAAGAGGGATGTGTATGTGGTCGTGGTGTGGGGTGGCTGTGTGGTAAGGAGTGACCTTACACTCTGTGCCTGGCCATTAGAGGGTCGGCATGCCAGCGTGTGGGGGCAGGTAGGGCTTCTACGTTCCTGGCTAAGTGACCATGATACAGGTGGCACAGAAGAATGTTTCAAAAAGACCAAGAAATGAACACTTTTAGCCCAAAGTTGGGAGAACATCATGTTGTTCAGTGTGCAGAAAAGAACTGCAGATGCCATTTTAAATCGAAGGAAGACACAAAATGCTGGAGTAACTCAGCGGGTCAGGCAGCATCTGTGGAGAACATGGATAGGTGACGTTTCGGATCGAGACCCTTCTTCAGACCAAAAGTCACCCATTCCTTATCTCCACAGATGCTGCCCGAACCGCTGAGTTACTCCAGCACTCTGTGAAACATCACTTATCCATGTTCTGTAGACAATAGACAATAGGTGCAGGAGGAGGCCATTTGGCCCTTCGAGCCAGCACCACCATTCAATGTGATCATGGCTGATCGTTCTCAATCAGTACCCCGTCCCTGCCTTCTCCCCATACCCCTTGACTCCACATCTCCAGAGATGCTGCCTGACCCGCTGAGTTACTCCAGCACTCTGTGTCCATGGGGAAGATTGATTCTCGTACCCCAAGTGCAAGTATCTGCTGGTTGATTAGTGTTGTGTGATTGTATATCGCTGTGCATGGACATTGTTGATTATACTAACGGTTTATGTGAAGCCTAGTGTCACATCTTGGGACCAGATCCTTGATTGGGACCAGACCGTCTGAGCTACAGGAAGAAAACGTTGTCTCCTTTCTCAATTTCAACCAACACTGAAATGGGCGCGGAGAAGATTCACGAGGATGTTGCCAGGACTAGAGGGTGTGAGCTACAGGGAGAGGTTGAGCGGGCTGGGTCTTTATTCCTTGGAGCGCAGGAGGATGAGGGGAGATCTTATAGAGATGTACAAAATCGCGAGAGGAATAGATCGGGTAGATGCACAGAGTCTCTTACCCAGAGTAGGGGAATCGAGGACCAGAGGACATAGGTTTAAGGTGAAGGGGAAAAGATTTGAAAGGAATCCAAGTGGTAACTTTTTCACGCAAAGGGTGGGGGATGTAGCTGGGACATGTTGGTCGGTGTGGGCGAGTTGGGCCTGTTTCCACGCCGTATCTCGGAACTAAACTAAACTGAACGAAGCATATTCAATAAAATTTCACCAGTGGTCATTAGCCAAACCCTCTGCATTCAGTCCTGAACCGAATGATTTGTGTTTTGGAGTGTGTAGTCATGGCTCTCCACTCCAATACATTGAGAAATTCGTTCATAGGTTCGAGGAGCAGAAATAGGCCATTCGGCCCATCAAATCGATTCTGCCATTCAATCAAACCTGATCTATCTTCTCCCCCCCTAACCCCATTCTCCTGCCTTCTCCCCATAACTCCTGACACCTGTACAAGAATCTGTCTATCTCTGCCTTAAAAAATATCCACTGACATGGCCTCCACAGTCATCTGTGGCAAAGAATTCCACAGATTCACCACCCTCTGACAAAAGAAAATCCTCCTCATCTCCTTCCCAAAGGAACGTCCTTTAATTCTGAGGCTGTGCCCTCTGATCCTAGACTCTCCCACTAGTGGAAACATCCTCTCCACATCCACTCTATCCAGGCCGCTCACTATTCGTCAGTGGTGACTCACAAACCATCTGTTCCCATTTACGTGTTGTGTAAATCAAGGATGAACAGGTTTTGGTGAAGACCCTCAGCTGGAAGTCTCTGCACTTTCTTCATTGTCATTTCCATTGGAGTCACCAGGGAGAGAAACAGTGTTGGTGTTCCAAGTCACACAGCGTGGAAACAGGCCCTTCAGCGCAACATGTCCACACCGGCCAACATGCCCCATCTACACTAGTCCCACCTGCCCACACCGACCAACATGCCCCATCTACACTAGTCCCACCTGCCCACACCGGCCAACATGCCCCATCTACACTAGTCCCACCTGCCCACACCGACCAACATGCCCCATCTACACTAGTCCCACCTGCCCACACCGGCCAACATGCCCCATCTACACTAGTCCCACCTGCCCACACCGGCCAACATGCCCCATCTACACTAGTCCCACCTGCCCACACCGACCAACATGCCCCACCTACACTAGTCCCACCTGCCCACACCGACCAACATGCCCCATCTACACTAGTCCCACCTGCCCACACCGACCAACATGCCCCATCTACACTAGTCCCACCTGCCCACACCGACCAACATGCCCCATCTACACTAGTCCCACCTGCCCACACCGACCAACATGCCCCACCTACACTAGTCCCACCTGCCCACACCGACCAACATGCCCTATCTACACTAGTCCCACCCACCCACACCGACCAACATGCCCCATCTACACCAGTCCTTCCCACCCACACCGACCAACATGCCCCATCTACACTAGTCCCACCTGCCCACACCGACCAACATGCCCCACCTACACTAGTCCCACCTGCCCACACCGACCAACATGCCCCATCTACACTAGTCCCACCTGCCCACACCGACCAACATGCCCCATCTACACTAGTCCCACCTGCCCACACCGACCAACATGCCCCATCTACACTAGTCCCACCCGCCCACACCGACCAACATGCCCCATCTACACTAGTCCCACCCGCCCACACCGACCAACATGCCCCATCTACACTAGTCCCACCTGCCCACACCGACCAACATGCCCCATCTACACTAGTCCCACCCACCCACACCGACCAGCATGCCCCATCTACACTAGTCCCACCTGCCCACACCGACCAACATGCCCCACCTACACTAGTCCCACCTGCCCACACCGACCAACATGCCCCATCTACACTAGTCCCACCCACCCACACCGACCAACATGCCCCATCTACATTAGTCCCACCTGCCCACACCGACCAACATGCCCCACCTACACTAGTCCCACCTGCCCACACCGACCAACATGCCCCATCTACACTAGTCCCACCTGCCCACACCGACCAACATGCCCCATCTACACTAGTCCCACCTGCCCACACCGACCAACATGCCCCATCTACACTAGTCCCACCTGCCTATGTTTGGCCCATTAACCTCCAAACCTGTCCTATCTATGTACCCGTCTGTTTCTTAAACTACCTCCTCTGGCAGCTCGTTCCATACACCCACCACCCTCTGTGTGAAAAAGTTACCCCTCAGATTCCTATTAAATCTTCAAAGGTTCAAATGTTCAATGGTCTTTTATTGTCACGTGTACCAATGACGGTACAGTGATATGTGAATTACCATACAGCTATATGAAAACTAATGCAACAAGACACACAACGACATAAACGTTAACATCAACATCCACCGCAGCAGATTCCTTACGTTCCTCACTGTGACGGGAGGCACAAATGTACAACCCCTTCACTATTTATCTTTCCCCCCCCTCACCTTAAACCTATGTCCTCTGGTTCTCGTTTTCCCCGTCTCTGGGTAAGAGACTGTGTGTGTTCACCCAATCTATCACCTTATCTTGAGTGTTTGTGAAATGAAAGTAGCAACTCTTTGATTTCAAACTTGTATGAATATTCTTTTTTTTTAGATTGAAGTTTTAATGTCCAATAATCTGACTATCACCCCCCCCCTCGCCTGTGTTCAACTATCGTGCTTCCCCTCCACTCCTCCCGCCCCCCGCAACCAGTCTGAAGAAGGCCGCCATTGGTGGAGCGGGAGCACGAGGCCGCTGGCTGGGTGAGGCCACGTGGGGCGCGGGGCGGTGACGTCACCCTTTGTCCCGTATTTGGGAGTGAGGACGTTGACACCCCTACCTCCATCCCCCCCCCCCTCCCACCTCTCTGAGCCCACTGATAGTGGCGTTTAAGGGACTTTTGGACAGGCACGTGGACATGCAGGGAATGGTGAGAAATGGATCACGTGCAGGCGGAGTGGCATCATGTTGGTCACGGACATTGTGGGCCGAAGGGCCTGTGCCTGTGCTGTACTGTTCTATGTTGTATGTAACCGCCCATGTTGTATGTAACCGCCCATGTCTGTTCGTCTGACATCAGCAACTTCACTAAGTCGGTTGGCGGTGGAAGCGTTTGGGGAAAGTGGACTGGGAGTGCGTGAGTGCGTGCGTGCGTGCGTGAGTGCGTGCGTGCGTGCGTGCGTGAGTGCGTGCGCGCGTGCGCTGACCCAGGGCGATGGCTTGGTGTGTAACTCAAGGTGCCTTAACGCCATCTTTCCCCGCCCCGTTTGGACAGTCCACCCTGGTCAGTAACTAACTTTAACTCAGGGTCTGCAGACATGTTAGCTACACGTGGAAGATGTTCTGATGTCGACCTGTGCAGGAAAGAACTATATCGGCGAGACCAGGCGCAAGCTGGGCGATCGTTTCGTTCAACACCTCCGCTCAGTCCGTCTAAACCTACCCGATCTCCCGGTGGCTCAGCACTTCAACTCCCCCTCCCACTCCCACACTGACCTTTCTGTACTTGGCCTCCTCCATTGTCAGAGTGAGGCCCAGTGCAAATTGGAGGAACAGCACCTCATATTTCACTTGGGCAGCTTACACCCCAGCGGTATGAACATTGACTTCTCCAACTTCAGGTAACCCTTGCATCCCCTCTCTCTTTGTCCCTCCCCCACCCTAGTTCTCCGACTAGTTTCACTGTGCTCCTGATTAAATATTATCTCTGTATGCCTCACTGTCACCTTCCCCTCAGCTAACAACGATCCATTCTATATTTCCTTGACCAGCATCTCCTTTGATCTCTCGTTTTCACACCTTACACTTCCATATCTCTGTGTCTCCCTCTCCCCTGACTCTCAGTATGAAGAAGGATCTCGACCTAAAACGTCACCCATTCCTTCTCTCCGGAGATATAAAAGACAAAATTGCGGAGCATTTGGATAGTAGTAACAGGATCGTTCCAAGTCAGCATGGATTTACGAAGGGGGAATCATGCTTGACTAATCTTCTGGAATTATTTGAGGATGTAACTAGGAAAATTGACAGGGGAGAGCCGGTGGATGTGGTGTACCTCGACTTTCAGAAAGCCTTTGACAAGGTCCCACATAGGAGATTAGTGGGCAAAATTAGAGCACATGGTATTTAAGGTAGGGTACTGACATGGATAGAAAATTGGCTGGCAGACAGAAAGCAAAGAGTGGGAATAAATGGGTCCCTTTCAGAATGGCAGGCAGTGACTAGTGGGGTACCGCAAGGCTCGGTGTTGGGACCGCAGCTATTTACAATATACATTAATGAAGGGATTAAAAGTAACATTAGCAAATTTGGAGATGATACAAAGCTGGGTGGTAGTGTGAACTGTGAGGAAGATGCTATGAGGTTGCAGGGTGACTTGGACAGGTTGTGTGAGTGGACGGATGCATGGCAGATGCAGTTTAATGTGGATAAGTGTGAGGTTATCCACTTTGGTGATAAGAACAGGAAGGCAGAGTATTATCTGAATGGTGTCAAGTTAGGAAAAGGGGACGTACAACGAGATCTGGGTGTCCTAGTGCATCAGTCACTGAAAGGAAGCATGCAGGTACAGCAGGCAGTGAAGAAAGCCAATGGAATGTTGGCCTTCATAACAAGAGGAGTTGAGAGTAGGAGCAAAGAGGTCCTTCTGCAGTTGTACAGGGCCCTAGTGAGACCGCACCTGGAGTACTGTGTGCAGTTTTAGTCTCCAGATTTGAGGAAGGATATTCTTGCTATTGAGGGCGTGCAGCGTAAGTTTACTAGGTTAATTCCTGGAATGGCAGGACTGTCATATGTTGAAAGACTGGAGCGACTAGGCTTGTCTACACTGGAATTTAGAAGGACGAGAGGGGACCTTATCGAAACATATAAGATTATCAAGGGGTTGGAAACATGTTCCCAATGTTGGGGAGTCCAGAACCAGAGGCCACAGTTTAAGAATATAGGCCATTTAGAACTGAGATGAGGAAAAAAAATTCAGTCAGAGAGTTGTAAATCTGTGGAATTCTCTTGCTCAGAAGGCAGTGGAGGCCAATTCTCTGAATGCATTCAAGACAGAGCTAGATAGAGCTCTTAACGATAGCGGAGTCAGGGGGTATGGGGAGAAGGCAGGAACGGGGTACTGATTGAGAATGATCAGCCATGATCACATTGAATGGCGGTGCTGGCTCGAAGGGCCGAATGGCCTACTCCTGCACCTATTGTCTATGCTGCCTGTCCCGCTGAGTTACTCCAGCACTCTATGAAACGTCACCTATCCATGTTCTCCACAGATGCTGCCTGACCCGCTGGGTTACTCCAGCATTTTGTGTCTATCTTGCGTGCAAAGCAGCATCTGCAGTTCCTTCCTCCACGTTAAGATCTCAGAGATGCACTGACTGATTACGAGAGAGAGAGAGACTACACTGAGACCAGATGGATGTTGACACTCCGCCCATCAACTCTCTCACACACCGTCCCAGATCACCGTTCATTGTTTCCAAACGACCCTCGCTGTGATTGTCCGTACTGAAGTTGTAACATTTTAACATTGCGCGCGTTTCGTCTTTTATGAAATAAAAACAATGAACTCTTGTGAGATTTTATGAGTTTAGTTTATTGTCACGTGTACCGAGGTACAGTGAAAAGCTTGCTTGTTGCGCGCTAACCAGTCAGCGGAAAGACAATACATGATTACAATCGAGCCGTCCACAATGAACAGATACAGGATAAAGGGAGCGGATTAACAGAGTGGAGTGATTGTAATGCGTGGTTTAAACATCTACCTCTGCTACCAGCACACAAAGAGTCACTGGGTGGGACACCATCTTGGATCGAGTGGATGTGGAGAGGATGTTTCCACTAGAGGGAGAGTCTAGGACCAGAGGGCACAGCCTCAGAATTAAAGGACGTTCCTTTAGGAAGGGGAAGAGGAGGAATTTCTTTAGTCAGAAGTTGGTGAATCTGTGGAATTCATTGCCACAGACGGCTGTGGAGGCCACAAGTCAATGGATATTTTTAAGGCAGAGATAGATATATCTTTAATTAGTGCGGGTGTCAGGGGTTATGGGGAGAAGGCAGGAGAATGGGGTTGAGAGGGAGAGATAGATCAGCCATGATTGAATGGCGAAGTGGACTCGATGGGCCAAATGGCCTAACTATGCTAGAACTTATGAACTTATTTTGGATCACAGAGGTTGTTTGCACAGCTCTCCCTATACAGGGCATGTGGTATACGTGTGTGCGCGTGTGTTTTGTGTTATTGACCTCAGTAGTAATGGAAATCACTGCACCACTATTCACCAGCCAAGAACCAATTTTGTTCCAAATCAGGTAGATTCCTGAAGTGCAGGAAAAAAAACTGCAGATGCTGGTCGAAGGCAGACACAGAGTGCTGGAGTAACTCAGCGGGTCAGGCAGCATCTGTGGAGAACATGGATAGGTGACGTTTCACAGAGTGCTGGAGTAACTCAGCGGGTCAGGCAGCAACTCTGGAGAGAAGGAATGGGTGACGTTTCGGGTTGAGACCCTTCTTCAGTCTGAAGAAACGACTCGAAACGTCACCCATTCCTTTTCTCCCGAGATGCTGCCTGACCCGCTGAGTTACTCCAGCGTTTTGTGTCTAGATTCCTCAAGTGGATTAAAAAGCCAGAGTGATTTTGTCAACCTGTTTTAGAAAAGATGTCGTCAAGCTGGAAAGGGCGCAGAGAGGATTCATGAGGATGTTGCCAGGACTCGAGGGTGTGAGCTACAGGGAGAAGTTGGGCAGGCTGGGACTCTATTCCTTAGAGCGCAGGAGGATGAGGGGTGATCTTATGGAGGTGTCGAGGTGATTAAGTGGGATCTGTGTAGCTGGGGCATGTTGGCCGGTGTGGGCAGGTTGGGCTGTATGGGCCTGTTTCCACGCTTTATGATGTTATGGTGGGCAATAGATCGGGTGAATCAACAGAGCCTTTTACCCAGAGTAGATTAATCAACAACCAGAGGACATTGGTTGAAGATGAAGGGAAAGATTTAATAGGAAGCTGAAGGGTAACGTTCTCGTACAGATGGTGGTGGGCGTATGGAACGAGCTGCCCCAGGAGGTAAGTAGGAACCAATTAACCCACAAACCTGCACGTCTTTGGAGTGTGGGATGAACCCAGAGCACCCGGAGAAAACCCACGCAGGTCACGGGGAGAACGTACAAACTCCGTACAGACAGCGCCCGTAGTCAGGATGGAACCCGGGTCTCTGGCGCTGTGAGGCAGCAGCTCTACCCGCTGCACCACCGTGCCGACCCTTTTTACACAGATTCACAGCCCTCAGAGTGAAGGCAGCTCTCCTCAACTCCGGCCAAACTCTGGCCGTCGCAATACTGACCGGTCCCGCGGTCAGCTAGGGGTCAGTCAGAGAGGCACAGGGTTGGGACGCAGGGCAGGGACACAGGGCAGGGACACAGGGCAGGGACACACGGCAGGGACACACGGCAGGGACACACAGGGACACACAGGGACACAGGGCAGGGACACACAGGGACACAGGGCAGGGACACAGGGCAGGGACACACAGGGACACAGGGCAGGGACACACAGGGACACACAGGGACACACAGGGACACAGGGCAGGGACACACAGGGACACAGGGCAGGGACACAGGGCAGGGACACACGGCAGGGACACACGGCAGGGACACACGGCAGGGACACAGGGCAGGGACACAGGGCAGGGACACACGGCAGGGACACACGGCAGGGACACACAGGGACACAGGGCAGGGACACACAGGGACACAGGGCAGGGACACAGGGCAGGGACACAGGGCAGGGACACACAGGGACACACAGGGACACAGGGCAGGGACACACAGGGACACACAGGGACACAGGGCAGGGACACACAGGGACACACAGGGACACAGGGCAGGGACACACAGGGACACAGGGCAGGGACACACAGGGACACAGGGCAGGGACACACAGGGACACACAGGGACACAGGGCAGGGACACAGGGCAGGGACACACAGGGACACAGGGCAGGGACACAGGGCAGGGACACACAGGGACACAGGGACACAGGGCAGGGACACAGGGCAGGGACACACAGGGACACACAGGGACACAGGGCAGGGACACAGGGCAGGGACACACAGGGACACACAGGGACACACAGGGACACACAGGGACACACAGGGACACAGGGACACACAGGGACACAGGGCAGGGACACACAGGGACACACAGGGCCTTGCGTGGGGTGCAGCACCCTGTCTGAAGGCATGGGGTTAGCAGACACACACACGCGCGCACACATACATACAGAAAACACAGACACACACAGAAAACGCACGTACACACACACATATATACACGTACACACACACGTACACAGACACATACGCGCACACACACACGTACACACACACGTACACACACACGTACACACACACGTACACAGACACATACGCACGCACACACACGTACACACACACGTACACACACACGTACACACACACGTACACAGACACATACGCGTACACACACACGTACACACACACGTACACACACACGTACACACACACGTACACACACACGTACACACACACGTACACACACACGTACACAGACACATACGCGCGCACACACACGTACACACACACGTACACACACACGTACACACACACGTACACACACACGTACACACACACGTACACAGACACATACGCACACACACACACGTACACACACACGTGCGCTGCAGATTACGTTCTGGTACGTCATGGTATTTGGCACAGGCGGGTGGGATTTTCTGCGTGATTACTGTACAAATCCAGGCAGCTGGGTTTTATTTGCTGATAACCTTGAGACCACAGCTTTCTCCAGCAGCAGTTGTCATGGTTACGGGTTTGCTCTCAGGCCTAGTGGCGAAGGTTGACGGAGTTAATTCCGAGGATAGACAGAAAATGCTGGAGTAACTCAGCGGGTCAGGCAGCATCTGTGGAGAACATGGATAGGTGACGTTTCAGGTTTTGACCTGGAACGTCCAGTGTCTGTCCACAGCTGGCCATATTCAGGCTGGCCGCTACCAAGCATCCTAACTGCAGTTCTGGATTTTTGAGGATATCGTGCTAGTCTTGCTGGGTCAAATGTTTTGACTGGAGGATAAAGTGACCGCTCACAGTCTTTTTCTCAGGCAGAGGATTCTCAAGCAACGCTTCGAGCCAATGGATAGGATATGGACCACCTGCAGGTTTGGTTTAGTTTAAGCTAGACACAAAATGCTGGAGTAAAATTGACAGGGGAGAGCCGGTGGATGTGGTGTACCTCGACTTTCAGAAAGCCTTCAACAAGGTCCCACATAGGAGATTGGTGGGCAAAATTAGAGCACATGGTATTGGGGGTAGGGTACTGACATGGATAGAAAATTGGTTGGCGGACAGAAAGCAAAGAGTGGGGATAAATGGCAGGCAGTGACTAGTGGGGTACCGCAAGGTTCGGTGCTGGGACCGCAGATATTAACAATATACATTAATGACTTGGATGAAGCGATTAAAAGTAACATTAGCAAATTTGGAGATGATACAAAGCTGGGTGGTAGTGTGAACTGTGAGGAAGATGCTATGAGGTTGCAGGGTGACTTGGACAGGTTGTGTGAATGGGCGGATGCATGGCAGATGCAGTTTAATGTGGTTAAGTGTGAGGTTATCCACTTTGGTGGTAAGAATAGGAAGGCAGAGTATTATCTGAATGGTGTCAAGTTAGGAAAAGGGGACGTACAACGAGATCTGGGTGTCCTGGTTCATCAGTCACTGAAAGGAAGCATGCAGGTACAGCAGGCAGTGAAGAAAGCCAATGGAATGTTGGCCTTCGTAACAAGAGGAGTTGAGTATAGGAGCAAAGAGGTCCTTCTGCAGTTGTACAGGGCCCTAGTGAGACCGCACCTGGAGTACTGTGTGCAGTTTTGGTCTCCAAATTTGAGGATGGATATTCTTGCTATTGAGGGTGTGCAGCATAGGTTTACTAGGTTAATTCCCGGAATGGCGGGACTGTCATGTGTTGAAAGACTGGAGCGACTTGGCTTGTATACACTGGAATTTAGAAGGATGAGAGGGGATCTTATCGAAACGTATAAGATTATTAAGGGGTTGGACACGTTAGAGGCAGGAAACATGTTCCCAATGTTGGGGGAGTCCAGAACGAGGGGCCACAGTTTAAGAATAAGGGGTAGGCCATTTAGAACGGAGGTGAGGAAAAACATTTTCAGTCAGAGAGTTGTGAATCTGTGGAATTCTCTGCCTCAGAACGCAGTGGAGGCCAATTCTCTGAATGCATTCAAGACAGAGCTAGATAGAGCTCTTAAGGATAGCGGAGTCAGGGGGTATGGGGAGAAGGCAGGAATGGGGTACTGATTGAGAATGATCAGCCATGATCACATTGAATGGTGGTGCTGGCTTGAAGGGCCGAATGGCCTCCTCCTGCACCTATTGTCTATGCTGCCTGACCCGCTGAGTTACTCCAGCACTCTGTGAAACGTCACCTATCCATGTTCTCCACAGATGCTGCCTGACCCGCTGAGTTACTCCAGCACTCTGTGAAACGTCACCTATCCATGTTCTCCACAGATGCTGCCTGACCCGCTGAGTTACTCCGGCACTTGCTGCACTGACGTCCTCCCACAGGTGTGTCCTTGCATGTGGCCACCCAATCAGTGGTGGGCATCCCCAATGTAGAGGAGGCCATGTTGTGTGGAACTCATGGACGTGGTTCTGGTGGATCGGAGCTTCACTGGAAGGGTCGTTGATGCTCTGGATGGTGGGGGGGAACGAGGTGAATATCCAGTGAGAACTAACTAACAAGTTGCATCTCCCTACTGCAACTCCCAATACAGTGGGATCAGCCAATCATCCCTGTCCCGCCTGCAATTGGTCCAAAACGCCGCAGCGAGACTCCTGACGGGTACCCGTAAAAGGGACCACATCACCCCGATTCTGGTCTCTCTCCACTGGCTCCCAGTACAGTACAGAATCAATGTCAAGCTCCTCCAATTCACATACAAAGCCCTAAACGCGCTTGCCTCCCCCATATCAAAAATCCTCTAACCCACCACTCTATCTCCAGGTCCCTCAGGTCGGCCGACTTGGGGCTACTCACTATCCCGCAGTCTAGGCTTAAGCTCAGGGGTGACCGCGCTTTTGGAACAGCATCCCTCTCCCCATCAGAACTGCCCCCTCCAACGACTCCTTTAAGTGTAGGCTCAAAACCTATTTCTACTCCCTAGCGTTTGAGGCCCTCTGAGGGGGCGCTGTGAACTGTTTATGTATGTGCTGTTATGTTTGTGTGCCATTGTATGTTCGTTCTTAGTACCTGAACTGATGTACAGCACTTTGGTCAACGTGGGTTGTTTTTAAATGTGCTATACAAATAAATTTGACTTGACTTGACTTGACTTGACTCATTCAAGACTTCATGTACTGGGCCTGTGCTCGCTGTAACCAGTAGTTTGTTCATCTAACTTTCCTCTGTGTGATTTTAACGTGAGTTTGTCCGTGTGTTGTTGCACCATTATGGTTACCTATTATGGTGGTTATTCATTGATATTGTATTATTCATTATTATATACACTAATCAGCCAAAACATTATGACCTGAAGAGCCAGAACATTATGCCCACCTGCCTAATATGCTGTTGGTCCTCCGTGTGCAGCCCCATACGCAGCAGGGTGCGATGCACTGTGTATTGTGACACATTCCTCCCGTGACAACCGTTAACGTTTTCTGTGACTTGTGCCACAGTCGACCTTCTGTCGGTTCGGACCAGACGGGATAGCCTTCGTTGCCCTCGCGCATCGATGAGCCTTGGGCGCCCAATACCCTGTGTTTGTGGTTTGTCCCTCCTCGGACCACTGTCGGTCGGTACTCACCACTGCTGACCGGGAGCACCCCACAAGCCTTGCCGTTTCACAGATGCTCTGACCCAGTCGTCTGGCCATAACAATTTGGTCCTTGTCAAAGTCGCTCAGGTCTTTACTCCTGCCCATTTCTCCTGCATCCAACACATCAACTTTAAGAATTGACTGTTCACTTGCTGCCTAATATATCCCACCCCTTGACAGGTGCCATTGTAACAAGGTAATCAATGTTATTCACTTCACCTGTCAGTGGTCATAATGTTTTGGCTGCTCGGTGTACTTACCTGTGGGCTGTTGTGTATAGGGCGGGCCTGTTAAAGCTGCAGCAAGTCAGAATGTTATTGTTCCATCATTGTCAGTACGTAAGATAATTATACACTGGTGAAATCCAAACACTTCTCATCTCCCACTGAAATATAAGATCTGATTCACTTGTGAAAACAACGATCAAATGAAGCAATAACTTGCCACACAGGTCAAGGTGGTTCGGAACTGTTCCCGTGAGAACTAACATGACAAATGCTCAACTGATCGACGCGATAAAATAAAAACACAATGCCATCGAAGCCCTGAAATATTCACCACTTCAGTTTCTCAAAGTTAAAAGAGTCTCAGAGACACAGAGTGGAAACAGGCCCTTCGGCCCAACTTTCCCACACCGGCCATCAATGTCCCAGCTACACTGCACTTGGTCCATATCCCTCCAAACCTGTCCTATCCATGTACCTGTTTAACTGTTTCTTAAACGTTGGGATAGTCCCAGCCTCAACTACCTCCTCCGGCAGCTCGTTCCATACACCCACTGTGTGGAAAAGTTACCCCTCAGATTCCTATTAAATCTTTTCCCCCCTCTCACCTTAAACCTGTGTCCTCTGGTCGTCTGGGCAAGAGACTCTGTGCATCTACCCGATCTATTCCTCTCATGATTTTGTACAGTTCTTGAACTATTTATTGTGCGGTGTAGACCGTAATATATGTCTTTTTCCATAAGTTTTTACAGTAAAAACATGTGTAATTTACACGTCTTTGAGATAAGTGCTGCTGTGAGCCCGCTGTGTAACATGAGGAGCCTGTAATGTGCATTGTGTGTGTGATTCCACCACTCTCCACCATGTGTCCATGTTGAGCCGAAACTCAAGATTCAAGATCAAGATATCTTTATTTGTCATTCAAAAAAACAAGTTTTTTGGACGAAATTTAGTCACCCACAGTCCAACAATAAAAGCAATAAAATAAGCAAATTACACAACCCCAACCAACACACAAAAAAAAGAAACATCCATTACAGTGAGTCTCCTCCAGTCCCCTCCTCACTGTGATGGAAGGCCAGAATGTCTTTCCCTTCCCCTGCCGTCTTCTCCCGTGGTCAGGCTGATGTGGTTGCACGCCGCGCCGGACGGTGAAAGGTCCGCATCGGGCCGACCCAAGCCCCGCGATCCGGGGCGGGCGAACACGCTGCCGCTGCACGTCGGGGCGGTCGTGGTTCCCAGGTCCAATTTCCCTTGCTTAGATTAGTTTAAGATAGACACAGAGTGCTGGAGTAACTCAGCGGGTCAGGCAGCATCTGTGGAGAACATGGATAGGTGACGTTTCAGGTTGGGACTCTTCTTCGATCCAGTCCATCACACACACCACACTCCCCACCATTGACTCCATCTACACTTCACTCTGCCTCGGGAAAGTCACCTGCACCTCCTCCAACCTCAACTACTGTATTCGCTGTTCCAGGTGTGGACTCCTGTACATCGGCGAGACCAAGCGCAGGCTCGGCGATCGTTTCGCTCAACACTTCCGCTCAGTCCGCCTTAACCAACCTGATCTCCCGGTGGCTCAGCACTTCAACTCCCCCTCCCACTCCCACACTGACCTTCCTGTCCTGGGCCTCCTCCATTGTCAGAGTGAGGCCCAGCGCAAATTGGAGGAACAGCACCTCATATTTGTGTGTGTGTGATTTGCTCTGGTCACTTGCATTGAGCTGCGCTGAAAAGCATTGCTTTGCATTGCATTGCTTGGGCAGCAGCATGAACATTGACTTCTCTAACTTCAGACAGTCCCTGCTTTCACTCTCTCTCCATCCCCTCCCCATTCCCAGTTCTCCCACCAGTCTTACTGTCTCCGACTACATTCTATCTTTGTCCCGCCCCCCTGACATCAGTCTGAAGAAGGGTCTCGACCCGAAACGTCACCCATTCCTTCTCTCCACAAATGCTGCCTGACCCGCTGAGTTACTCCAGCACTCTGTGAAACGTCACCTATCCATGTTCTCCACAGATGCTGCCTGACCTGCTGAGTTACTCCAGCACTCTGTGTCTACCTTTGAACACAATCAAAGACTTGTCCCACCCCGGCCATTCCACCTTCTCCCCGCTCCCGTCCGGCAGAAGGTGCAGAAGCTTGAAAGCGCGCACCACCAGACTCAGGGACAGCTTCTTCCCCTCTGTTATCAGGCTTGTGAACGGCCCTTCCATAAGCTGGGGTACTGTCCGATTCACCTCTACCCCATTGCGGACATTGGACTTTGTCTGTGGAACTGATGCGCTACAATGCTGAGAACTATATCCTGCACTCTGTATCTTCCCCTTTGCTCGAAGCTAGACACAAAATGCTGGAGTAACTCAGCGGGTCAGGCAGCATCTGTGGAGAACATGGATAGGTGACGTTTCCAGTCGAGACCTAAGACTCTTTTCTCGACCTTTTGTACTTGAGTTTGACCTGCTGGTATTTATGTTTAGTATTATCTGACCAGTTTTGGACAGCATGCAATGCAATGCAATGCAAAGCAATGCAATGCAATGCAATGCAAAGCAATGCAATGCTTTTCAGCGCAGCTGAATGCAAGTGACCAGAGCAAACCTAAAGCAGGAATTGAATTGGGGAGGAGGACTTTTAACAATTTTATTTTGTCTTGGCAACATTTAAATGCGGCACGTGATGCTATTGCCATGTTGGAGGGTGGTATCGGACTGATATGCAATTTGCATTCGGTGTCGAGGGCAGCATAGAACCGAGCTGCGAAGTGGGATTTTGCATTGCATGAGGAGGGGGTGCAAGGGGAGGGGGAGAGGGGGAGTTGGGGGTTGCAGTCGCTGCAGAGCCGGGCTGCGGGTTGATGGACAGCTGCGCGGACCCTGGATCCGGACCCGGTCCCGGATCCGGGCTGCAGCAATGAAACAGCGCCGCCGCCACTTGCAGCCGCCGCCGCCGCTTGCAGCAAACCCGAGGCCCCAATGCAACCGAGCAGCATGCATATGCATATCTAACCACCCCGCGCCCTCAAATGCAAGGTAGGCTCTCATCTGCAAACGTTTGCACTGACCGTCGGAATGGCGAATCGCTCGCTTTGCAGTAGATTTGTTGGGTGTGTGCATGTGTGTGGGGGGGGGGGTTGCAAAAACAAAATAGCTTGCTGCAACGCGAGATTCTCTTGCAAAGCCTGCATGGGGTTTTTGTTGCATAGGTGCTGCATGCCCATCTTCCCTCGCAACGGACCTGTTGCAAAGCCCCCCTTGCTTTAGTTTCTACTGCAATGCAGTGTTTTTAAGTGGGGACGGCATGATCAATGTGAGACGTGCAGAGCATGCCTGAGATGCACCTGTGCTGTTTTGCAAAAGGCAGCGGTGCAGTTCTTGCAGGACGGCTGCAGTTCTTGCAGCAAGGTTGCATGGGGGGGGGGGGGGATTGTGGTGGGAGTGGTCGCAGTGTCTGGGCATTGGGGGAACCCGCCCTATCTACATTATTCAGTGCACGTTCTTGCACCAATGCAACTCCACCCCCTCTGCATGCACTGGAGCACCTGTGCATCAGTGGCATTGCTGGCAATGAACAGCATTAGTGGCTGCAGGGTTGAATGGATGGAGGGAGCTCTCTGCTTTGACTAATCCAATGCCTATTCATAATCCAATCAAATAAGTTGAGGTTTCTGCTTTAAACTGTTTGATCTTTGCTCTTGTGGTTTAATGTCATTTGGTATTTAGTTCTGATGCTGAGATTTATTAAGCAAACACCATTTAGTTTAGAGATACAGCGCGGAAACAGGCCCTTCGGCCCACCGAGTCTGTGCTGACCATCGCCCGTTCACACTAGTTCTATGTTATCCCACTTTCTCACCCACTCCCTGCACACGAGGGGGGAATTTACAGAGGGACAATTAACCTACAAACCCGCACGTCTTTGGGATGTGGGAGGAAACCGGAGCACCCGGAGAAAACCCATGCAGGTCACGGGGAGAACGTGCAAACTCCGTACAGACAGCGCCCGTAGTCAGGATGGAACCCGGGTCTCTGGCGCCGTGAGGCAGCAGCTCTACCCGCTGCGCCACCGTGCCGCCCCTAAACATTTACGAACGTCGACTCTGCTTCTTACAAATAAAAACATCTAAATCACCACAGACTTTACACCGCTGTGATTGCTCTCCGTCCTTTGGTGTTTAGACCATAAAATACAGCACAGGAACAGGCCCTTCGGCCCACAATGTCCGTGCTGGACACGATGCCAGGTTAACTAATCCCCTCCGCCTGCACGTGATCCATGTCCCTCCATTCCCTCCACATCCATGTGTCTGTCTAAAAGCCTCTTAAACACCACTATCGTATCTGCCTCCACCCCCACCCCTGGCAGCACGTTCCAGGCCCCCACCCCCCTCTGTGTAATAAACCTGCCCCACACATCTCCTTTAAACGTTGCACCATTATGGTCTAGATTACTTGGAATAACTGATCATTTATCGTGTTATTGATTTTATTATTGACTCTAATGTGTCTGTAAAGCTGCAACAAGTTAGGATTTAATAATTCCGGTTCATAATTCCGGTGCATCCTATTGTTCTGGTATTTTATTTCATTCTTCACATGTGTAAATTATAACGTTTTATTCAGTCTGAAGAAGGGTCTCGACCCGAAACGTCACCCATTCCCTCTCTCCTGAGATGCTGCCTGACCCGCTGAGTTACTCCAGCATTTTGTGACACCTTCGATTTGTACCAGCATCTGCAGTTATTCATCTGCATACATTCAAGAGAGAGCTAGATGGAGCTCTTAAGGATAGCGGAGTCAGGGGGTATGGGGAGAAGGCAGGAACGGGGTACTGATTGAGAATGATCAGCCATGATCACATTGAATGGCGGTGCTGGCTCGAAGGGCCGAATGGCCTCCTCCTGCACCTATTGTCTATTGTTATTTTCCTACACGTTTTATTTTTAATTGTTTACTGTATGTCGTGTTGTTTCTTGCGAGCGGAGCACCAAGACGCATTCCTTGTCTGTAAACACTAGGGTTGCCAACTTCCTCACTCCCAAATACGGGACAATAGACAATAGTTAGACAATAGACAATAGGTGCAGGAGGAGGCCATTCGGCCCTTCGAGCCAGCCACCGCCATTCAACGTGAACATGGCTGATCATTCTCAATCAGTACCCCCGTTCCTGCCTTCTCCCCCATACCCCCTGACTCCCGCTATCCTTAAGAGCTCTATCTAGCTCTCTCTTGAATGCATTCAGAGAATTGGCCTCCACTGCCTTCTGAGGCAGTGAATTCCACAGATTCACAACTCTCTGACTGAAAAGGTTTTTTCCTCATCTCCGTTCTAAATGGCCGACCCCTTATTTTTAAACTGTGGCCCCCTTGTTCTGGTCTCCCCCCAACATTAGGAACATGTTTCCTGCCTCTAACGTGTCCAACCCCTTAATAATCTTATATGTTTCGATAAGGTCCCCTCTCATCCTTCTAAATTCCAGTGTAATACAAGCCTAGCCGCTCCAGTCTTTTCAACATATGACAGTCCCGCCATTCCGGGAATTAACCTAGTAAACCTATGCTGCACGCCCTCAATAGCAAGAATAGTCTTCCTCAAATTTGCACACAGTACTCCAGGTGCGGTCTCACTAGGACCGGTACAACTGTAGAAGGACCTCTTTGCTCCTATACTCAACTCCTCTTGTTATGAAGGCCAACATTCCATTGGCTTTCTTCACTGCCTGCTGTACCTGCATGCTTCCTTTCAGTGACTGATGCAATAGGATACCCAGATCTCGTTGTACGTCCCCCTTTTCCTAACTTGAACACCATTCAGATAATACTCTGCCTACGGGATGTCCCGGCTAAAACGGGAAAGTTGGCAACCCTAGTATACATACTTGGCTAATAAAATGTATTCAATTCAATTCAATTCAATATGGTAAATAAACAGTCTTGACTCTTGCTTCTGATGATGTTGCGTGTGACAGAGAGAGTAAGTTGCAGTAACTTTGTCCAGAAAAATATTTGCTTTGAACGAAAATTGCTACTGCAGTGTCTTGAGAGAAATCGATTGTGATTGTGACCTTGGTAAAGATCCCTTGTATGAAATTTCAGTCCTGATTTAATACAACGTTTGGTGGTGCAGCGGGTAGAACCGCTGCCTCACAGCGCCAGAGACCCGGGTTCCATCAGAGAGGTGATGGATGCGTGGAACTCATTGCCACAGACGGCCTTGGAGACCAAGCCAGTGGGTGTTTATAAGGAAGGACATAGATAGATTCTTGATTAGAAACATAGAAAATAGGTGGAGGAGTAGGCCATTCGGCCCTTCGAGCCAGCCACCGCCATTCAATATGATCATGGCTGATCATCCACAATCAGTACCCCGTTCCTGCTTTCTCCCCATAGCCCTTGATTCCGTTAGCCTCGAGAGCTAAATCTAACTCTCTCTTGAAATCATCCAGTGAATCGGCCTCCACTGCCTTCTGTGGCAGAGAATTCCACAGATTCACAACTCTCTGGGTGAAAATGTTTTTCTTTAGTGCGGGTGTCAGGGGTTATGGGGAGAAGGCAGGGGAATGGGGTTGGAGGAGAGATAGATCAGCCATGATTGAATGGTGGAATGGCCGATGGGCCGAATGGCCTAATTCTGCACTGCCCCCCTGAGAGTTGTGGCTACCTGCGTGGGTTTTCTCCGGGCGCTCCGGTTTCCTCCCACACTCCAAAGACGTGCAGGTTTGTAGGTTAATTGGCTTGGTATAAATGTAAATTGTCCCTAGTGTGTGTGGGATAGTGTTAGTGTGCGGGGATCGCTGGTCAGCGCGGACTCGATGGGCCGAAGGGCCTGTTTCCCCGCGCTGTGTCTCTAAAGTCTATGTGCTCTTGCCTCCCTTGGCAGTGAGTTTCAGATCTCCCAGTGATGTCGGGGTGAGAGATTTATTTCCCCCCTCTCGGAATCGTTGAGCCTCGACAAAACCAATTAAAGGCTGTGTGGGGAAGGAACCACAGATGCTGGTTTACACCGAAGATAGACACAGAGTGCTGGAGTAACTCAGCGGGTCAGGCAGCATCTGTGGAGAACATGGATAGGTGACGTTTAGATTATCGCGTGCTGTCCAGTGAGCGGGAAGACAACACGTGCTGATTCCGTGCGTGTCTCTGCTTGGTTCCAGGGCTGGCCTCTTGTGTACGTACATCTGACTGAGGATGGCAGCAAACAGCCAGGACAGTGGCTGCAGGCACTAGTAAACGTGAGTATCAGCGCGTGGACACACGGCTGCTCGTCTGCTGCTAACTTTCCTTGTAACGCGAAGGTCTGAGCTGCAGGTAGACGTTGAGCACTTTGGGACTTTATTCCCTCCAAAGCTTAGGAATCCAGTCTTTGCTTGTGCATCTAATTATGCTCTGCGCTCCACACCGCTCCTCCCCGCACTGCCCTCTGTCGCTGTGATACTAGTCCCCTCTGTCATTCTCTCTCTCTCCCTGTCTCTCTCCCCCTCTCTCTCCCCCTCTCTCTCCCCCTCTCTCTCCCCCTCTCTCTCTCCCCCTCTCTCTCCCCCTCTCTCTCCCCCTCTCTCTCCCCCTCTCTCTCCCCCCTCTCTCTCTCCCTGCTTGCTGTGCTTGTGTGCTCCTGCCTGCAGCTGTCGGGTGTACAGCCGGTGGTGGTCAGTGTGTAAGTGGTGCTGTGCTTATCCCCTCTCTCCCCCTCTCTCTCCCCCTCTCTCTCTCTCCCCCCTCTCTCTCTCTCCCCCCTCTCTCTGTGGCGGTCCGTGTGTAAGTGGTGGTGCTGTGCATGTCCCCTCTCTTCCCCCTCTCTCTCTCCCCCTCTCTTCCCCCCTC
>NC_135975.1:1440188-1447688 GCF_053455715.1 Rhinoraja longicauda
TGACAGGTGCCATTGTAACAAGGTAATCAATGTTATTCACTTCACCTGTCAGTGGTCATAATGTTTTGGCTGCTCGGTGTACTTACCTGTGGGCTGTTGTGTATAGGGCGGGCCTGTTAAAGCTGCAGCAAGTCAGAATGTTATTGTTCCATCATTGTCAGTACATAAGATAATTATACACTGGTGAAATCCAAACACTTCTCATCTCCCACTGAAATATAAGATCTGATTCACTTGTGAAAACAACGATCAAATGAAGCAATAACTTGCCACACAGGTCAAGGTGGTTCGGAACTGTTCCCGTGAGAACTAACATGACAAATGCACAACTGATCGACGCGATAAAATAAAAACACAATGCCATCGAAGCCCTGAAATATTCACCACTTCAGTTTCTCAAAGTTAAAAGAGTCTCAGAGACACAGAGTGGAAACAGGCCCTTCGGCCCAACTTTCCCACACCGGCCATCAATGTCCCAGCTACACTGCACTTGGTCCATATCCCTCCAAACCTGTCCTATCCATGTACCTGTTTAACTGTTTCTTAAACGTTGGGATAGTCCCAGCCTCAACTACCTCCTCCGGCAGCTCGTTCCATACACCCACTGTGTGGAAAAGTTACCCCTCAGATTCCTATTAAATCTTTTCCCCCCTCTCACCTTAAACCTGTGTCCTCTGGTCGTCTGGCAAGAGACTCCGTGCATCTACCCGATCTATTCCTCTCATGATTTTGTACAGTTCTTGAACTATTTATTGTGCGGTGTAGACCGTAATATATGTCTTTTCCCATAAGTTTTTACAGTAAAAACATGTGTAATTTACACATCTTTGAGATAAGTGCTGCTGTGAGCCCGCTGTGTAACATGAGGAGCCTGTAATGTGCATTGTGCGTGTGCGTGTGTGTGATTCCACCACTCTCCACCATGTGTCCATGTTGAGCCGAAACTCAAGATTCAAGATCAAGATATCTTTATTTGTCATCCAAAAAAACAAGTTTTTTGGACGAAATTTAGTCACCCACAGTCCAACAATAAAAGCAATAAAATAAGCAAATTACACAACCCCAACCAACACACAAAAAAAAGAAACATCCATTACAGTGAGTCTCCTCCTCACTGTGATGGAAGGCCAGAATGTCTTTCCCTTCCCCTGCCGTCTTCTCCCGTGGTCAGGCTGTTGTGGTTGCAGGCCGCGCCGGACGGTGAAAGGTCCGCATCGGGCCGACCCAAGCCCCGCGATCCGGGGCGGGCGAACACGCTGGACGTCGCTGCACGTCGGGGCGGTCGTGGTTCCCAGGTCCAATTTCCCTTGCTTAGATTAGTTTAAGATAGACACAGAGTGCTGGAGTAACTCAGCGGTTCAGGCAGCATCTGTGGAGAACATGGATAGGTGACGTTTCAGAGTGCTGGAGTAACTCAGCGGGTCAGGCAGCATCTGTGGAGAACATGGATAGGTGACGTTTCAGGTTGGGACTCTTCTTCGATCCAGTCCATCACACACACCACACTCCCCACCATTGACTCCATCTACACTTCACTCTGCCTCGGGAAAGTCACCTGCACCTCCTCCAACCTCATCTACTGTATTCGCTGTTCCAGGTGTGGACTCCTGTACATCGGCGAGACCAAGCGCAGGCTCGGCGATCGTTTCGCTCAACACTTCCGCTCAGTCCGCCTTAACCAACCTGATCTCCCGGTGGCTCAGCACTTCAACTCCCCCTCCCACTCCCACACTGACCTTCCTGTCCTGGGCCTCCTCCATTGTCAGAGTGAGGCCCAGCGCAAATTGGAGGAACAGCACCTCATATTTGTGTGTGTGTGATTTGCTCTGGTCACTTGCATTGAGCTGCGCTGAAAAGCATTGCTTTGCATTGCATTGCTTGGGCAGCAGCATGAACATTGACTTCTCTAACTTCAGACAGTCCCTGCTTTCACTCTCTCTCCATCCCCTCCCCATTCCCAGTTCTCCCACCAGTCTTACTGTCTCCGACTACATTCTATCTTTGTCCCGCCCCCTGACATCAGTCTGAAGAAGGGTCTCGACCCGAAACGTCACCCATTCCTTCTCTCCACAGATGCTGCCTGACCCGCTGAGTTACTCCAGCACTCTGTGAAACGTCACCTATCCATGTTCTCCACAGATGCTGCCTGACCCGCTGAGTTACTCCAGCACTCTGTGAAACGTCACCTATCCATGTTCTCCACAGATGCTGCCTGACCCGCTGAGTTACTCCAGCACTCTGTGTCTACCTTTGAACACAATCAAAGACTTGTCCCACCCCGGCCATTCCTCCTTCTCCCCGCTCCCGTCCGGCAGAAGGTACAGAAGCTTGAAAGCGCGCACCACCAGACTCAGGGACAGCTTCTTCCCCTCTGTTATCAGGCTTCTGAACGGCCCTTCCATAAGCTAGGGTACCGTCCGATTCACCTCTACGCCATTGCGGACATTGGACTTTGTCTGTGGAACTGATGCGCTACAATGCTGAGAACTATATCCTGCACTCTGTATCTTCCCCTTTGCTCGAAGCTAGACACAAAATGCTGGAGTAACTCAGCGGGTCAGGCAGCATCTGTGGAGAACATGGATAGGTGACGTTTCCAGTCAAGTCCTAAGACTCTTTTCTCGACCTTTTGTACTTGAGTTTGACCTGCTGGTATTTATGTTTAGTATTATCTGACCAGTTTTGGACAGCATGCAATGCAATGCAATGCAATGCAATGCAATGCTTTTCAGCGCAGCTCAATGCAAGTGACCAGAGCAAACCTAAAGCAGGAATTGAATTGGGGAGGAGGACTTTTAACAATTTTATTTTGTCTTGGCAACATTTAAATGCGGCACGTGATGCTATTGCCATGTTGGAGGGTGGTATCGGACTGATATGCAATTTGCATTCGGTGTCGAGGGCAGCATAGAACCGAGCTGCGAAGTGGGATTTTGCATTGCATGAGGAGGGGGTGCAAGGGGAGGGGGAGAGGGGGAGAGGGGGAGTTGGGGGTTGCAGTCGCTGCAGAGCCGGGCTGCGGGTTGATGGACAGCTGCGCGGACCCTGGATCCGGACCCGGTCCCGGATCCGGGCTGCAGCAATGAAACAGCGCCGCCGCCACTTGCAGCCGCCGCCGCCGCTTGCAGCAAACCCGAGGCCCCAATGCAACCGAGCAGCATGCATATGCATATCTAACCACCCCGCGCCCTCAAATGCAAGGTAGGCTCTCATCTGCAAACGTTTGCACTGACCGTCGGAATGGCGAATCGCTCGCTATGCAGCAGATTTGTTGGGTGTGTGCATGTGTGTGTGTGGGGGGGGGGGGGGTTGCAAAAACAAAATAGCTTGCTGCAAACGCGAGATTCTCTTGCAAAGCCTGCATGGGGTTTTTGTTGCATAGGTGCTGCATGCCCATCTTCCCTCGCAACGGACCTGTTGCAAAGCCCCCCCTTGCTTTAGTTTCTACTGCAATGCAGTGTTTTTAAGTGGGGACGGCATGATCAATGTGAGACGTGCAGAGCATGCCTGAGATGCACCTGTGCTGTTTTGCAAAAGGCAGCGGTGCAGTTCTTGCAGCAAGGTTGCATGGGGGGGGGGGGGATTGGGGTGGGAGTGGTCGTAGTGTCTGGGCATTGGGGGAACCCGCCCTATCTACATTATTCAGTGCACGTTCTTGCACCAATGCAACTCCACCCCCTCTGCATGCACTGGAGCACCTGTGCATCAGTGGCATTGCTGGCAATGAACAGCATTAGTGGCTGCAGGGTTGAATGGATGGAGGGAACTCTGCTTTGACTAATCCAATGCCTATTAATAATCCAATCAAATAAGTTGAGGTTTCTGCTTTAAACTGTTTGATCTTTGCTCTTGTGGTTTAATGTCATTTAGTATTTAGTTCTGATGCTGAGATTTATTAAGCAAACACCATTTAGTTTAGAGATACAGCGCGGAAACAGGCCCTTCGGCCCACCGAGTCTGTGCTGACCATCGCCCGTTCACACTAGTTCTATGTTATCCCACTTTCTCACCCACTCCCTGCACACGAGGGGGGAATTTACAGAGGGACAATTAACCTACAAACCCGCACGTCTTTGGGATGTGGGAGGAAACCGGAGCACCCGGAGAAAACCCATGCAGGTCACGGGGAGAACGTGCAAACTCCGTACAGACAGCGCCCGTAGTCAGGATGGAACCCGGGTCTCTGGCGCCGTGAGGCAGCAGCTCTACCCGCTGCGCCACCGTGCCGCCCCTAAACATTTACGAACGTCGACTCTGCTTCTTACAAATAAAAACATCTAAATCACCACAGACTTTACACCGCTGTGATTGCTCTCCGTCCTTTGGTGTTTAGACCATAAAATACAGCACAGGAACAGGCCCTTCGGCCCACAATGTCCGTGCTGGACACGATGCCAGGTTAACTAATCCCCTCCGCCTGCACGTGATCCATGTCCCTCCATTCCCTCCACATCCATGTGTCTGTCTAAAAGCCTCTTAAACACCACTATCGTATCTGCCTCGACCCCCACCCCTGGCAGCACGTTCCAGGCCCCCACCCCCCTCTGTGTAATAAACCTGCCCCACACATCTCCTTTAAACGTTGCACCATTATGGTCTAGATTACTTGGAATAACTGATCATTTATCGTGTTATTGATTTTATTATTGACTCTAATGTGTCTGTAAAGCTGCAACAAGTTAGGATTTAATAATTCCGGTTCATAATTCCGGTGCATCCTTTTGTTCTGGTATTTTATTTCATTCTTCACATGTGTAAATTATAACGTTTTATTCAGTCTGAAGAAGGGTCTCGACCCGAAACGTCACCCATTCCCTCTCTCCTGAGATGCTGCCTGACCCGCTGAGTTACTCCAGCATTTTGTGACACCTTCGATTTGTACCAGCATCTGCAGTTATTCATCTGCATACATTCAAGAGAGAGCTAGATGGAGCTCTTAAGGATAGCGGAGTCAGGGGGTATGGGGAGAAGGCAGGAACGGGGTACTGATTGAGAATGATCAGCCATGATCACATTGAATGGCGGTGCTGGCTCGAAGGGCCGAATGGCCTCCTCCTGCACCTATTGTCTATTGTTATTTTCCTACACGTTTTATTTTTAATTGTTTACTGTATGTCGTGTTGTTTCTTGCGAGCGGAGCACCAAGACGCATTCCTTGTCTGTAAACACTAGGGTTGCCAACTTCCTCACTCCCAAATACGGGACAATAGACAATAGTTAGACAATAGACAATAGGTGCAGGAGGAGGCCATTCGGCCCTTCGAGCCAGCACCGCCATTCAACGTGAACATGGCTGATCATTCTCAATCAGTACCCCGTTCCTGCCTTCTCCCCATACCCCCTGACTCCGCTATCCTTAAGAGCTCTATCTAGCTCTCTCTTGAATGCATTCAGAGAATTGGCCTCCACTGCCTTCTGAGGCAGTGAATTCCACAGATTCACAACTCTCTGACTGAAAAGGTTTTTCCTCATCTCCGTTCTAAATGGCCGACCCCTTATTTTTAAACTGTGGCCCCTTGTTCTGGTCTCCCCCAACATTAGGAACATGTTTCCTGCCTCTAACGTGTCCAACCCCTTAATAATCTTATATGTTTCGATAAGGTCCCCTCTCATCCTTCTAAATTCCAGTGTATACAAGCCTAGCCGCTCCAGTCTTTCAACATATGACAGTCCCGCCATTCCGGGAATTAACCTAGTAAACCTATGCTGCACGCCCTCAATAGCAAGAATAGTCTTCCTCAAATTTGCACACAGTACTCCAGGTGCGGTCTCACTAGGACCCGGTACAACTGTAGAAGGACCTCTTTGCTCCTATACTCAACTCCTCTTGTTATGAAGGCCAACATTCCATTGGCTTTCTTCACTGCCTGCTGTACCTGCATGCTTCCTTTCAGTGACTGATGCAATAGGATACCCAGATCTCGTTGTACGTCCCCTTTTCCTAACTTGACACCATTCAGATAATACTCTGCCTACGGGATGTCCCGGCTAAAACGGGAAAGTTGGCAACCCTAGTATACATACTTGGCTAATAAAATGTATTCAATTCAATTCAATTCAATATGGTAAATAAACAGTCTTGACTCTTGCTTCTGATGATGTTGCGTGTGACAGAGAGAGTAGTTGCAGTAACTTTGTCCAGAAAATATTTGCTTTGAACGAAAATGCTACTGCAGTGTCTTGAGAGAAATCGATTGTGATTGTGACCTTGGTAAAGATCCCTTGTATGAAATTTCAGTCCTGATTTAATACAACGTTTGGTGGTGCAGCGGGTAGAACCGCTGCCTCACAGCGCCAGAGACCCGGGTTCCATCAGAGAGGTGATGGATGCGTGGAACTCATTGCCACAGACGGCCTTGGAGACCAAGCCAGTGGGTGTTTATAAGGAAGACATAGATAGATTCTTGATTAGAAACATAGAAAATAGGTGGAGGAGTAGGCCATTCGGCCCTTCGAGCCAGCACCGCCATTCAATATGATCATGGCTGATCATCCACAATCAGTACCCCGTTCCTGCTTTCTCCCCATAGCCCTTGATTCCGTTAGCCTCGAGAGCTAAATCTAACTCTCTCTTGAAATCATCCAGTGAATCGGCCTCCACTGCCTTCTGTGGCAGAGAATTCCACAGATTCACAACTCTCTGGGTGAAAATGTTTTTCTTTAGTGCGGGTGTCAGGGGTTATGGGGAGAAGGCAGGGGAATGGGGGTTGGAGGGAGAGATAGATCAGCCATGATTGAATGGTGGAATGGCCGATGGGCCGAATGGCCTAATTCTGCACTGCCCCCCTGAGAGTTGTGGCTACCTGCGTGGGTTTTCTCCGGGCGCTCCGGTTTCCTCCCACACTCCAAAGACGTGCAGGTTTGTAGGTTAATTGGCTTGGTATAAATGTAAATTGTCCCTAGTGTGTGTGGGATAGTGTTAGTGTGCAGGGATCGCTGGTCGGCACGGACTCGATGGGCCGAAGGGCCTGTTTCCGCGCTGTGTCTCTAAAGTCTATGTGCTCTTGCCTCCCTTGGCAGTGAGTTTCAGATCTCCCAGTGATGTCGGGGTGAGAGATTTATTTCCCCCCTCTCGGAATCGTTGAGCCTCGACAAAACCAATTAAAGGCTGTGTGGGAAGGAACCACAGATGCTGGTTTACACCGAAGATAGACACAGAGTGCTGGAGTAACTCAGCGGGTCAGGCAGCATCTGTGGAGAACATGGATAGGTGACGTTTAGATTATCGCGTGCTGTCCAGTGAGCGGGAAGACAACACGTGCTGATTCCGTGCGTGTCTCTGCTTGGTTCCAGGGCTGGCCTCTTGTGTACGTACATCTGACTGAGGATGGCAGCAAACAGCCAGGACAGTGGCTGCAGGCACTTGTAAACGTGAGTATCAGCGCGTGGACACACGGCTGCTCGTCTGCTGCTAACTTTCCTTGTAACGCGAAGGTCTGAGCTGCAGGTAGACGTTGAGCACTTTGGGACTTTATTCCCTCCAAAGCTTAGAATCCAGTC
>NC_135975.1:1450188-1479486 GCF_053455715.1 Rhinoraja longicauda
ATCACAGACTTGTCCCACCCTGGTCATTCCTTCTATTTCCCGCTCCCGTCCGGCAGAAGGTACAGAAGCTTGAAAGCGTGCACCACCAGACTCAGGGACAGCTTCTTCCCCTCTGTTATCAGGCTTCTGAACGGCCCTTCCATAAGCTAGGGTACTGTCCGATTCACCTCTACCCCATTGCGGACATTGGACTTTGTCTGTGGAACTGATGCGCTACAATGCTGAGAACTATATTCTGCACTCTGTATCTGCCCCTTTGCTCGACCTGTTGTACTTGAGTTGGACCTGATTGTATTTATGTGTGGTATTCATGTTCGTAAGTTCTCGGTTATGTTGTCAAACGCAGCTCGTAATTCAAAAACACATAAATTAAACCTGTACGTTTTAAACAGGCGTAAAACTGAACGCGTTATTTCAAAAGACACAGAGTGCTGGAGTAACTCAGCGGGTCAGGCAGCATCTGTGGAGAACATGGATAGGTGACGATTCAGGTCGGGACCCTTCTTCAGACTGATTGTATCTATGTAGAATCATAGAGTTATACAGCGTGGAAACAGGCCCTTCGGCCCACCGAGTCCGCGCCGACCAGCAATCCCCGCACACTTACACTATCCTACACACACTAGCGACAATTTACAATTTAACCGAAACCAATTAACCTACAAACCTGCACGTCTTTGAAGTGTGGGAGGAAACCGGAGCACCCGGAGAAAACCCACGCAGGTCACTGGGAGAACGTACAAACTCCGTACAGACAGCACCCGTGGTCGGGATGGAACCCGGGTCTCTGGCGCTGTGAGACAGCAGCTCTACCCGCTGCACCACCGTGACTGACGCCCCACTATATTTTTCCCTTGAAGAGGAAGCTTCAGCTTATTTGTGGACAATTTAGAAAGAAGATGTCTGCCTCAGTGAGCTGCTGGTTTTAACTTCTCTCGGTGTGAGCAAGTGTTTGGGACCAGATGCTTGTGGATGATATCACTGCTGGATTGAAGAGGTTTCTGAAACACTGTGGGCCATTGTAGATGGAGCTGACCTCAACATTATCCCCTGTGTTTCCACAGACCATTTCATTCTCCATTGTCCCGTCTAAAACGGGCTTTTCCAACACAACCACAGGCCTGACGTATTGTTTATCTGAAGGCCGACTTACACCGATCAGCCAAAACATTATGACCTGACGAGCCAAAACATTATGCCCACCTGCCCAATATGCTGTTGGTCCTCCGTGTGCAGCCCCATACGCAGCAGGGTGCGATGCACTGTGTATTGTGACACATTCCTCCCGTGACCACCATTAACGTTTTCTGTGACTTGTGCCACAGTCGACCTTCTGTTGGTTCGGACCAGATGGGATAGCCTTCGTTGCCCTCGCGCATCGATGAGCCTTGGGCGCCCAACACCCTGCCTGTCACCGGTTTGTGGTTTGTCCCTCCTCGGACCACTGTCGGTCGGTACTCACCACTGCTGACCGACCCGGAGCACCTCTGTGCCGGAGTAACTCAGCGGGTCAGGCAGCATCTGTGGAGAACATGGATAGGTGACGTTTCACAGAGTGCTGGAGTAACTCAGTGGGCCAGGCAGCATCTGTGGAGAACATGGATAGGTGACGTTTCACAGAATGCTGGAGTAACTCAGCGGGTCCTTATGGAAGGGCCGTTCAGAAGCCTGATAAGAGGGGATGAAGCTGTTCCTGAGTCTGGTGGTGCGCGCTTTCAAGCTTCTGTACCTTCTGCCGGTCGGGATCGGGGAGAAGAATGAATGACCGGGGTGGGACAAGGCTTTAATGTCTGTTCATGTTCTGTTACTGGGGATGAGTTGTCGATCAGTATTGGCATTACTAAAGACCCACCAGCCTTGTACATGATGACGTTAGGCCGTCCATTAAATCTACGCTGAATGTAAAGTATATTTAAAGCTTTTTTATCTTGTAAAGTTCAGATCCTCAAGCCCTCAGCAGAAGACACCTTGAGAATAATATTCAGTAATATTTCAGGCTGTTTATGTGAAGTTAAGAGTGTTTGATTGTCATGTGTAATGTTAATGGAACAATGAAATTCTTACTTGCTATTGGTCCGTTAATGGACAACACAGATAAATATACGATGATCAGAACTGCAATAAATGAATAATCAGTAATACTCCGTAACCAAGATAGTTCAAAGCCTAAGTCGGTAGTGCAACCACAGACACGGTCCGTAGAAGATCACAGTTGCTGAGGTCAGTGTTGTGCAGCGTTCAACAGCCTGTGAGAGTGTGGCCAGGGTGGTGTGGGTCAGTGAGAGTGTGGCCAGGGTGGTGTGGGTCAGTGAAAGTGTGGCCAGGGTGGTGTGGGTCAGTGAGAATGTGGCCAGGGTGGTGTGGGTCAGTGAGAGTGTGGCCAGGGTGGTGTGGGTCAGTGAGAGTGTGGCCAGGGTGGTGTGGGTCAGTGAGAGTGTGGCCAGGGTGGTGTGGGTCAGTGAGAGTGTGGCCAGGGTGGTGTGGGTCAGTGAGAGTGTGGCCAGGGTGGTGTGGGTCAGTGAGAGTGTGGCCAGGGTGGTGTGGGTCAGTGAGAGTGTGGCCAGGGTGGTGTGGGTCAGTGAGAGTGTGGCCAGGGTGGTGTGGGTCTCTGATGATGCTGGCTGGTGTTTTGAGGCAGCGCCTCCTGTAGATCCCTTCGATGGTGGGGGGGTCAGTGCCTGTAAAACATAGAACAGTACAGTACAGGAACAGGCCCTTCGGCCCACAATGTCTGGGCCCAACACCATGCCAAGACCAACTCTTACCTGCCTGCACGTGATCCATGTCCCTCCATTCCCTGCGTATCCATGTACCTGTCTAAAAGCCTCTTAAACACCACTATCGTATCTGCCTCCACCCCCACCCCTGGCAGCACGTTCCAGGCCCCCACCCCCCTCTGTGTAAAAAACCTGCCCCACACATCTCCTTTAAACTTTGCCCCCTCACCTTAACGCTGTGCCCTCTAGTCACAGAGTGACACAGCACGGAAACAGGCCCTTCAGCCCAACTTGCCCACACCGGTCAACATGCCCCATCTACACTAGTCCCACCTGCCTGCGCTTGGCCCATATCCCTCCAAACCTGTCCTATCCATGTACCTGTCTAACTGTTTCTTAAACATTGCGATAGTCTCAGCCTCAACTACCTCCTCTGGCAGCTCGTTCCATACACCCACCACCCTCTGTGTGAAATAGTTACCCCTCAGATTCCTATTAAATCTTTTCCCCTTCACCTTAAACCTATGTCCTCTGGTCCTCGATTCCCCTACTCTGGGCAAGAGACTCTGTGCATCTACCCGATCTATTCCAGAACCAGGGGTCACAGTTTAACAATAAGGGGTTGGCCATTTAGGACTGAGATGAGGAAAAACATTTCCACCCAGAGAGTTGTGAATCTGTGGAATTCTCTGCCACAGAAGGCAGTGGAGGCCAATTTACTGGATGTTTTCATGAGAGAGTTAGATTTAGCTCTTGGGACTAACAGAATCAAGGGATATGGGGAGAAAGCAGGAACGGGGTACTGATTGTGGATGATCAGCCATGATCATATTGAATGGTGGTGCTGGCTCGAAGGGCCGAATGGCCTCCTCCTGCACCTATTGTCTTGCCTTGTGTAACCGGGGTCTCTGGCGCTGTGAGGCAGCAGCTCTACCCGCTGCGCCACCGTGCGAGTTGTTTGCAGTGATTTGCTGAGAATCCCCATCCCTGGATATCTGACACCAAGTCAATAAAGCCTCAGAATGACATCTGCCTCCAGAGCAGCCTGTAACAGAAGGCAGGGGTGGGTTATTGTGTTTGACGGCTGCTTGCTGCACGGCCACTTGGTGATTCATTTGTGGAGATGCAGGGTCAGGTTTATTTTGGCGTTTGCAATCGGGAGGGATTAGCGCTGGTGTTGACGGGAGAGTGGAGAGGGTACATGGGGTCAGTATTGATCACGAGCATTCAATAAATGTGAGCGTTCTCACGCGGGGCACGACGTGTGATATAGTGACATCATCACCGATAAACTCCCACATCACTGCGTGAACGAACCTAATTCTGGTCGCCCTCTGGTAGGAAAGATGTTGTCGAGCTGGAAATGGGGGAGAGAAGGTTTTCCAGGATGTTGCCAGGACTCGTAGAGTTGCTGCCTCACGGTCACTGTCACAGAGACCCGGGTTCCATCCCGACTACGGGCGCTGTCTGTACGGAGTTTGTACGTTCTCCCCGTGACCTGCGTGGGTTTTCTCCGGATGCTCCGGTTTCCTCCCACACTCCAAAGACGTGCGGGTTTGTAGGTCAGTTGGCAACTGTAAATGATCCCTAGTGCGTGTAGGATTGAACTAGTGTGTGCGGGGATCGCTGGTCGGTGCGGACTCGGTGGGCCGAAGGGCCTGTTTCTACGCTGAATCTCCAAACTAAACTAAAACATGACTGTACTGTCACGTGACATTGTGGTACAGTCCTGTGATTGTACGGTACGGTCCCGTGATTGTACGGTACGGTTCCGTGATTGTACGGTACAGTCCCGTGATTGTACGGTACGGTCCCGTGACATTACGGTACGGTCCCGTGATGCCGCGTGTTTGAACATGGGTTAGTGCGTGTCGGGTCGGGCGGGGCAGGGGTGGGTCAGTACCTGGAGTAGCGGCGGTGTGGATGAATGACCAGTGTGTTGCTGGTCAGTGAGTGTGTGGGAGGGTCAGCGAGAGAGGGGGTGGGTTAACATACGATGAGCGTTTGTGGGCACTGGGCCTGTACTCGCTGGAGTTTAGAAGGATGAGGGGGGACCTCATTGAAACGTACAGAATAGTGAGCGGCCTGGATAGAGTGGATGTGGAGAGGATGTTTCCACCAGTGGGAGAGTCTAGGACCAGAGGGCACAGCCTCAGAATTAAAGGACGTTCCTTCAGGAAGGAGATGAGGAGGAATTTCTTTAGTCAGAGGGCGGTGAATCTGTGGAATTCGTTGCCACAGACGGCTGTGGAGGCCACAAGTCAGTGAGTATTTATAAAGCAGAGATTGACAGATTCTTGATCAGTGCGGGTGTCAGGGGTTATGGGGAGAAGGCAGGAGAATGGGGTTGAGAGGGAGAGATAGACCAGCCATGATTGAATGGCGGGCGCGGACTCGATGGGCCGAATGGCCTAATTCTGCCCCTCTACCTTGTGAACTGTTGTGGGGAGGCAGCCACAAGGGTCTCTGCAGCTCCGTGTGTGGGCACCAGGTGGAGCTGTTTACCACTCTTCCCTCAACCCAGTGATGGAGGAGACCCAGAGATTGCTGACACTAGACTTGGTCGCTGCATCGCTGACAACTATATTCTGCACCCTGTACCTTCCCCTTTGCCTCTGGAACTGCTTAGTTCAGAATTACAGCGGGGAAACAGGCCCTTCGGCCCACCGAGCCTGCCTGCGCCGACCATCGATCCCCACACATGCACACACACGAGGGACAATTTACAATTACACCAAGCCAATTAACCTGCAAAACTGCACGTCTTTGGTCATTGGAGCACCCGGAGAAAGCCCAGTCAGGTCACGGGGAGAACGTACAAACTCCGTACGGACAGGGATGGAACCCGTGGGTCTCTGGCGCTGTGAGGCAGCAACTCTACAACTGCACCACTGCACAATGCGCTACAACGCTGAGAACTCTGTATCCTGCACCATCTCTGCACCATCCCCTTTGCTCCACCTGTTGTACTTGAGTTTGACCTGATTGAATCGAAAAAAAGACACAGAGTGCTGGAGTAACTCAGCGGGTCAGGCAGCATCTGTGGAGAACATGGATAGGTGACGTTTTGGGTCAGGACCCTTCTTCAGACCAATGCATGGTCCCGACCCAAAACATCACCCATTGAGGTACAGTGAAAAGCTTTGTTCTGCGTGCTGTCCAAACAGATCAGATAATACCACACACAAATACAATCAGGTGAAACTCAAGCACAACAGGTGGAGCAAAGGGGGAGATACAGAGTGCAGGATATCGTTCTCAGCATTGTAGCGCATCAGTTCCACAGACAAAGTCCAATGTCCACAATGGGGTAGAGGTGAATCGGACAGTACCCGAGCTTATGGAAGGGCCATTCAGAAGCCTGATAACAGAGGGGAAGCAGCTGTCCCTGAGTCTGGTGGTGCGCGCTTTCAAGCTTCTGTACCTTCTGCCGGACGGGAGCGGGGAGAAGAAGGAATGACCGGGGTGGGACAAGGATGTATCTGGATTAACTTCAGTCCTAATGGAATTGATTGGCTCCCCAGAGCTTACACCAAGCCAATTAACCTACAAACCTGCACGTCTTTGGAGTGTGGGAGGAAACCGGAGCGCCCGGAGAAAACCCACGCAGGTCACGGGGAGAACGTACAAACTCCGTACAGACAGCGCCTGTAGTCAGGATGGAACCCGGGTCTCTGGCGCTGTGAGGCAGCAGCTCTACCCGCTGCACCACCGTGTAATTCCAATGCATTTTTGATCATTTAAAATGAGAAACAGAATCTTTTTCCCATGAATATAAACGATATGCCTTGCAGCAATGCTGGGCACGGTTCCAAATGAACCATTAGATGATCCACTCTGGTCACAGACGCTGCCTCGGGCTATTAGAACATAGAAACGTACAAAATAGGTGCAGGAGTAGGCCATTCGGCCCTTCGAGCCAGCACCGCCATTCAATATGATCATGGCTGATCATCCACAATCAGTACCCCGTTCCTGCTTTCTCCCCATATCCCTTGATTCCGTTGGCCCCAAGAGCTAAATCCAACTCTCTCTTGAAAACATCCAGTGAATTGTCTGATCAATCTCTCCCTCTCAACCCCATTCTCCTGCCTTCTCCCCATAACCCCTGACATGAAGAAATTCCTCCTCATCTCCTTCCTAAAGGAACGTCCTTTAATTCTGAGGCTGTGCCCTCTGGTCCTAGACTCTCCCACTAGTGGAAACATCCTCTCCACATCCACTCTATCCAGGACGCTCACGAACGTCTCAGTTAGACGGCAGGCGTGTGGCTGAGCCAAGGGGGGGGTCACAGCGTGGACGTCTGTGATGTCACCGAGGGGCAGTTCTGTGCCGGTGATGGCCGGCAGGTAGTGCCGATCGCCGCGGCAAAGGGACATCAGGCGGAGAGTTGCTGATGGTCCAACATCGTGGCAAACCCACACCCCCCACGCACCCCCCACACACCCCACACACACCCCACACACACCCCACACACACCACACACACACCCCACACACACACACACACACACACACACACACACACCCCACACACACACCCCACACACACCCCACACACACACACACACACACACACACACACACACACCCCACACACACCCCACACACACCCCACACACACCCCACACACACACCCCACACACACCCCACACACACCACACACACACCACACACACACCCCACACACACCCCACACACACACACACACCCCACACACACCCCACACACACCCCACACACACCCCACACACACCACACACACACACCACACACCCCACACACACCACACACACACACCACACACACACCCCACACACACCACACACACACCACACACACACCCCACACACACACACACACACACACACACACACCCCACACACACACACACACACACACACCACACACACACCCCACACACACCCCACACACACCACACACACACCCCACACACACCCCACACACACCACACACACACCCCACACACACACACCCCACACACACCACACACACACCACACACACACCACACACACACCCCACACACACACACCCCACACACACCACACACACACACACCCCACACACACCACACACACACCCCACACACACACACCCCACACACACACACACACACCCCACACACACACACCCCACACACACCCCACACACACCACACACACACACACCCCACACACACCACACACACACCCCACACACACACACCCCACACACACCACACACACACCCCACACACACACACCCCACACACACCACACACACACACACCCCACACACACACACCACACACACACACACACACACACACACACACCACACACACCCCACACACCCCACACACACCCCACACACACCCCACACACACCCCACACACACCCCACACACACACACACACCCCACACACACCCCACACACACCCCACACACACCACACACACACACCCCACACACACCCCACACACACCCCACACACACACACCCCACACACACCCCACACACACCACACACACACACACACCCCACACACACACACACACCCCACACACACACACCCCACACACACACACACACCCCACACACACACACCCCACACACACACACCCCACACACACACACACACCCCACACACACACACCCCACACACACACACACACACCCCACACACACACACACACCCCACACACACACACCCCACACACACACACACACCCCACACACACACACCCCACGCACACACACACACCCCACACACACACACCCCACACACACCACACACACACACCACACACACACACCCCACACACACACCACACACACACACCCCACACACACACACACACACACACCCCACACACACCACACACACCACACACACACACACACCCCACACACCCCACACACACCCCACACACACACACACACACACACACACCCCACACACCCCACACACCCCACACACACCCCACACACACACACACACACACACCCCACACACACCACACACACCACACACACACACACACCCCACACACCCCACACACACCCCACACACACACACACACACACACACACCCCACACACACACCACACACACACACCCCACACACACACACACACACACACACACACCCCACACACACACACACCCCACACACCCCACACACACACACACACCCCACACACTCCACACACACCACACACACACACACACACACACACACACACACACACACACACACACACACACACACACACACACACACACACACACACACACACACACAAAAACTCAAATAAAATGTTCTCCTTGTCAAAAAATCACACAATAGCCGGCATTAAAATCTCGGTCGGTGCGGCAGCCTGTGGGAAAACAATAGGCCGAGATCACAGAGGTATTAGTGGTAATTGTTTGGAAGAGATGGTGTCTGTGATCTCCCCCCCCCCCCTCTCTCACCCCCCTGACAAGCTCTGAATGGTGTGGATTACTGGCTTAACCTACCTCTTCTCTCCCCCCTCCCCTCCTCTCCCTCTCTCCCCCCTCCCTCATCCCCTCCTCTCTCCCTCTCCCCATCCCCTCCCTCATCCCCTCCTCTCTCCCTCTCCCCATCCCCTCCCTCATCCCCTCCTCTCTCCCTCTCCTCTCCCCCTTCCCCCCACACCCAGCTGTACATTTCCCCCCCTCCTCTCTCCGTATCTGACCCCCTTTTGTCCCCTTCTCACCTCCAGCCCTTTGTCACTGACTCCACCCACCTGCCCATCACCTCCCCTCACCTGTATCCACCTGTAGACACAGAGTGCTGGAGTAACTCAGCGGGTCAGGCAGCATCTGTGGAGAGTAGGAATGGGTGATGTTTTGGGTCGGGACCCTTGTTCATACTGGGAGTGTGGGGTGATGGCAGTGTGAGAGAGAGAGAGATACAGACAGTGATGCAGAGGGGATGTGTTACACACGAGTGGAGACGAGCCTGCAGGGTTTGTGTGGATCTTCGCTTGCACCGGCGCTGAACATTCCCTTCACTCCCCGCGGGGGGATGGGCCGGGCCCCGGGGGGGGGGGGGAGAGTCTGGCAGAGATATCTCCCCACGCCTGGTATCGCATCGCTGGTGGATGTGGTGTTCCCGTGACAACCGTTGCCGGGAGACTCGGGCTGGCGTACGGAGAGCCTTATTATTATTATTATTATTGTGGTCTGGCCGAGTCTGTGCCGAGCAGTGTCTCTGGGCCACTGTGTCTCACTGTCTCCCCCCCCCATCAACACCAATTCCAGGTCCATGATCACCAGCCTGCAATCACAGCAGCCCAGAAATACATCCCTCAGCCTGGTCACACGTTACACACATCCCGGCAATACCTCTCCCTCGTCTCTCCCCTCAATTACCACAGAAACATAGACAATAGGTGCAGGAGGAGGCCACTCGGCCCTTCGAGCCTGTGCGCACCGCCATTCATTCATTGTGATCATGGCTGGTCATCCACAATCAGTACCCCGTGCCTCCCTTCTCCCCATATCCCTTGATTCCGCTAGGTGACGTCTCAGTCAGAGAGTTGTGAATCTGTGGAGTTCTCTGCCTCAGAAGGCAGTGGAGGCCAATTCTCTGAATGCATTCAATAGACAATAGGTGCAGGAGGAGGCAATTCGGCCCTTCGAGCCAGCACCGCCATTCAATGTGATCATGGCTGATCATTCTCAGTCAAGAGAGAGCTAGATAGAGCTCTTAAGGATAGCGGAGTCAGGGGGTATGGGGAGAAGGCAGGAACGGGGTACTGATTGAGAATGATCAGCCATGATCACATTGAATGGTGGTGCTGGCTCGAAGGGCCGAATGGCCTCCTCCTGCACCTATTGTCTATTGCTAGCCCTAGAGCTCTATCTAACTCTCTTTTAAATTCATCCAGTGAATCGGACTCACAACTGTCTGGGTGAGAAAGTTCCTTCTCACCTCAGTTTTAAATGGCCTCCTCTTTTTTATTAGACTATGGCCCCTGGTTCTGGACTCCCCCAACATTGGGAACATGTTTCCTGCATCAAGCTTGTCCAGTCCTTTTATAATTTTATATGTTTCTATACGATCCCCTCTCATCCTTCTAAATTCCAGTGAATACAAGCCCAGTCTTTCCAATCTTTCCTCATATGTCGGTCCCCTCACCCCGGGGATTAACCTGGTGAACCTATGCTGCACTGCCTCAATAGCAAGGACGTCCTCCCTCAAATTAGGAGACCAAAACTGCACACAATACTCCAGATGTGATCGAGTGAAATATACAGTGTGCAAACAGGACCTTCAGCCCACCGAGAGTAGACACAGAGTGCTGGAGTAACTCAGCGGGTCTGGCAGCATCTGTGGAGAACATGGATAGGTGACGTTTCACAGAGTGCTGGAGTAACTCAGCGGGCCAGGCAGCATCTGTGGAGAGAAGGAATGGGTGACGTTTCGGGTCGAGACCCTACTTCAGATTTCAGCCCACCGAGTCCATCGATCGCCTGCTCACACTAGCTCTATGTTATCCCACTTTCTCCTCCAGTCCCTACACACCAGGGGACAATTAACCTACAAACCTGCACGTCTTTGGGAGTGTGGGAGGAAACCGGAGCACCCGGAGAAAACCCACGCAGGTCACGGGGAGAACGTGCAAACTCCATACAGACAGCACCCGTAGTCAGGATGGAACCCGGGTCTCTGGCGCTGTGAGGCAGCAGCTCTACCCGCTGCACCACCGTGCCACCGAAATGCAGAGTTCCGGGACAGATTAAATTGTGGTTAAAGGTAAAACCAATCTCAACACCAGATTATTAAAACCTCTTTTAAATCAGAGCAGATTTCTCAAAGATACAGTGATGTGCCAACTATCTTCATTTACTTTGTCTGTAATTAACTAATGGACCACAGAGGCCAATAGTCTGGAGATTAAACCTTGCTAGAAAACCCCTCACTTAGCAATGTGTTATAGACCGTACAAGCTGAGGCTGGGAAAAGTCCACTAGTTTAAAGATACAGCGCGGAAACAGGCCCTTCGGCCCACCGCGTCCGCACTGACCAGCGATCCCCGCACACTAACACTATCCTACACACACTAGGGACAATTTTGCATTTATACAAAGCCAATCAACCTACAAACCTGCACGTCTTTGGAGTGTGGGAGGAAACCGGAGCACCCGGAGAAAACCCACGGGGAGAACGTGCAAACTCCGTACAGACAGCACCCGTAGTCAGGATGGAACCCGGGTCTCTGGTGTCGTGAGGCAGCAACTCTACCACTGCTGTGCACAGGAACAGGCCCTTCGGCCCACAATATCCATGCCCAACATTATGCCAAGCCCAACTCTTACCTACCTGCACATGATCCATATCCCTCCATTGCCTGCGTATCCATGTGCCCGTCCGAAAGTCTCTTAAACACCACTATGGTATCTGCCTCCACCCCCACATTATGTAAAAACAAACGTGCCCGGCACATTTTAGAACTGAGATTTGAAAATTAGAACTGAGATGAGGAAAGACTTTTTCAGTCAGAGAGTTGTGAATCTGTGGAATTCTCTGCCTCAGAGGGCAGTGGAGGCCAATTCTCTGAATGCATTCAAGAGAGAGCTAGATAGAGCTCTTAAGGATAGCGGAGTCAGGGGGTATGGGGAGAAGGCTGGAACGGGGTACTGATTGAGAATGATCAGCCATGATCACATTGAATGGCGGTGCTGGCACGAAGGGCCGAATGGCCTCCTCCTGCACCTATTGTCTATTGTCTATTTCCTTTCAAGCTTACCCCTGTCAGCTTTCTCGTCTTCAGAAGTCTCGTTTTGGCAACATCCTTGTGAATCTTCCCCGCATCTTTTTCCAGCTTGACAACATCGTTCCAAAAGCACGGTGCCCAGAACTGAACACAGTGCTCTAATTATAGCCTCACCACCGTCTTATACAACTGCAACATGACCTCCCAACTTCTATGCTCAATACTCTGACTGATGAAGGCCGGAAGCCTTTTTGTCCACAGCCATCTGTGTTTTAAAAATGAAATCATACTCCTGATCAACCTCCTCTAAACTCTGCCCCCTCTCATCTTTAACCTGTGGTTTAGTAAAGGTAGACACAAAATGCTGGAGTAACTCAGCAGGACAGGCAGCATCTCCGGAGAGAAGGAATGGGTGACGTTTCGGGTCGAGACCCTCCTTAAGGTGATCTATTGAGCAGGAGCGACGCAGGTTTCCATTGTCAGCATTCCCACCGTTTCACGTCAGTTCCGTTTATTGTCACGTGTACCGAGGTACAGGGAAAAGCTTTTGTTGTGTGCTAACCAGTCAGCGGAAATGAATGAATGAATGAATAAGTTTATTGGCCAAGTATGCAGATACAAGGAATGTGGCTTGGTGCTCCGCTGACAAACGTCAAGGCAAACATACAGTTAACAATTAAGAATAAAGCATAACCACATCATAAGGACACAACATTACGGTCGATACATGTGGGTGGACATAGACCAGCGTAAAGTAGAGACGACAGGCAACACATGGTTACAATCGAGCCACAGTCCACAGTGAACAGATACAGGATAAAGGGATAACGTTTAGTGCAAGGTAAAGCCAGTAAAGTCCGATCAAGGATAGTCCGAGAGTCACCAATGAGGTGGATAGTAGTTCAGCACTGCTCTCTGGTTGTGGTAGGATGGTTCAGTTGCCTGATAACAGCCGGGAAGAAACTGTCCCTGAATCTGGAGGTGTGCGTTTTCACACTTCTGTACCTCTTGCCCGATGGGAGAGGGGAGAAGAGGGAGTGGCCGGGGTGAGACTGGTCCTTGATGATGCTGCTGGCCTTGCCGAGGCAGCGTGAGGTGTAGATGGAGTCAGTGGGAGGGAGGTTGGTTTGTGTGATGGTCTGGGAGGGAGGTTGGTTGGTACTCCCTTCCCAAAGGAGTAACGACTCCTGCCCAGACCCCCACCCCACACTCTGCCTCACACACCATCACCTCCACACACAGTCAGGATTGTAAAATAAATATCAATAAGAGGACATCTTATCACAGGTATAACACCAAGCAGATTAGGGGCAGTAAAAGGCAGACTGGTTCAGCTTAGAGAAACAGCGCGGGAACAGGCCCTTTGGCCCATCGAGTCCGTGCCGACCAGCGATCGTCCTTTACACTAGCACTACCCTACGCACGCTAGGGACAATTTGCAATGTACAGAAACCAATTAACCGATAAACCCGCACGTCTTTGGAGTGTGGGAGGAAACCGGAGCGCCCGGAGAAAACCCACGCAGGTCACGGGGAGAACGTACAAACTCCATACAGACAGCGCCCGTAGTCAGGATGGAACCCGGGTCTCTGGCGCCGTGAGGCTGGAGGACCTTGTTTCCGCGCTGAATCTCTAAACTAAACTAAACACTGGACGATTCCTTCGCTGCTGAGTCTCTGCAAGAACAGGCGACTGTTGAAAACGCACTGGGTCTCGGCGTGTTGGCAAAACATGAATCCACAATCGTCCTCAGCCCAAGACTATCTTTGAAACACATCACGTTGGATTTTCAAAGTGTAACACGGTGGTTTATTCTGTGGGAAGATCAAACACTGTCCCAGGGGTGATGGTAATCCAATTATTTATTGGTTCGGCTTATCTTGCCAACGTTCTGATCTCAGAGTCTGTTGGTTGAAGTCCTGACTGAGGGCAGCTCGGGTCAACGCTCCGACACACAGCCGTGAAACAAATACCGCGTGGAAACAGGCCCTTCGGCCCACCGAGAACAGAACGGCAAGACATTGTAGAGAGTTGTGGACGCAGCCCAGACCATCACACACACAAACCAACCTCCCCTCCCACTGACTCCATCTACACCTCACGCTGCCTCGGCAAGGCCAGCAGCCCAGACCGTCACACAAACCAACCTCCCTCCCACCCACTCCATCTACACCTCACGCTGCCTTGGCAAGGCCAGCAGCATAATCAAGGACCAGTCTCACCCCGGCCACTCCCTCTCCTCCCCTCTCCCATTCAAACCTATTATCCTGTGTCTGTATACTGTAAATAGACCGATTGTAATCATGTGTTGTCTCTCCGCTGACTGGTTAGCACGCGACACAAAAGCTTTTCACTGTACCTCGGTACACGTGACAATAAACTAAACTGAAACTGAACTGACTGTAGAGATACAGCGTGGAAACAGGCCCTTCGGCCCACCGAGTCCGTGCTGACCAGCGATCCCCGCACACTAACACTATCCTACACACACTACGGACGATTTACAATTTTATTACCGAAGCCAATTAACCTACAAACCTGAAAATAAACACAAAAGGTTTCGGGTGATGTCACCCATTCCTTCTCTCCACAGATGCTGCCTGTCCCGCTGAGTTACTCCAGCACTCTGTCTGTCTTCAGTGTAAACCAGCATCTGCAGTTCCTTCCCACACAACCTACAAACCTGCACGTCTTTGGCACTGGAGGAGGCCCATGACAGAAAGGTCAGACTGGGAGTGGGAGGGGGAATTGAAGTGCTCAGCCACCGGGAGATCAGGTTGGTTAAGGCGGACTGAACGAAGGTGTGGAGTGGATGAGGTTCGATGAGATTGGGGTTGGGAGGGAGAGGTAGAGCAGCCATGATTGAATGGGGGAGTAGATTTGATGGGCCGAATGGCCAAATACTCCTATTCCTTATGACCTTATGATGAGAAAGTGGAGTAACATAAGACTGATGTGAAGGGGTGATCGATGGTCAGCGCAGACCTGATGGGCCAAAGGGCATGTTTCCATGCTGTATCTCTAAACAGCGTAACAGTGGTGCAGCGGGTAGAGCTGCTGCCTCACAGCGCCAGAGAACCGGGTTCCATCCTGACTACGGGTGCTGTCTGTACGGAGTTTGCACGTTCTCCCCGTGACCTGCGTGGGGTTTCTCTGAGATCCCACGTTAGATGGAGCTCTAGGGGCGAGTGGAATCAAGGGATATGGGGAGAAGGCAGGCACGGGGTACTGATTGTGGACGATCAGCCATGATCACAATGAATGGTAGTGCTGGCTCGAAGGGCCGAATGGCCTCCTCCTGCACCTATTGTCTATGTTTCTATCTCTGGTTCCCTCCCACACTCCAAAGACGTGCAGGATTCATCGTTAATTGGCTTCGGTAGAATTGTAAATTGTCCCCAGTGTGTGTGTAGGATAGTGTTAGTGTGCGGGGATCGCTGGGCGGCACGGACTCGGTGGGCCGAAGGGCCTGTTTCCGCGCTGTATCTCTAAACTAAACAAAATCACCGGAGCTCAATAGAGATTGGGAGGCAGTTCGATTAAGCCCCTGTGCTGTGTATCCACCACTAATGGTCTTAGACTGAGATTCAGCCACTGGGAAATTATTTCCTAGTGAAATAAATGCAAACTCCGCTGCTTGAGTCCACTGAATATGTATCCTACATCGGTCTGTGCACTCAGATGGAAAAGAACATGACACACAGTGGCAAGAATTAATTGCATTTGAGAGAGAACGATCATTTAACAACCCGTAACCTATTTTCTGTCTCCACATAATCCACTCACCCACCGAGACCAACATCTCATAAGCTATTACATTTTAACGACAGCAAATATTTATCTTCCACACAGAATGTTGACATCAACGGCTTCATCAGCCGAGAGACCCCGAGATTTATCAGGGATTGTAGACACAGAGTGCTGGAGTAACTCAGTGGGTCAGGCAGCATCTGTGGAGAACATGGATAGGTGACGTTTCACAGAGTGCTGGAGTAACTCAGCGGGTCAGGCAGCATCTGTGGAGAGAAGGAATGGGTGATGTTTCGGGTCGAGACTGAAGGGAGAGGGAGACGAGAGATATAGACGGTGATGTAGAGAGATAAAGAACAATGAATGAACGATGTGCACAAAAGTAATGATGACAAGGAAAACAAGTCGTTGTTGGCTGTGGGTGAAAATGAGTTACTGACAATGAAACTCACCAGGACGACATTAAAACTGGTACGACAACTATGGTGGGGGAGGGACAGAGAGAGAGAGAGGGGATGTAAGGGTTACTGGAAGTCAGAGAAATATCAGGTGCTGTTCCTCCAGTTTGCTCTGACAGTGGAGGAGGCCCAGGACAGGAAGGCCAGTGTGGGAAGGAACTGCAGATGCTGGTTTAACCCGAAGATAGACACAAAGTGCTGGAGTAACTCAGTGGGTTATCACTCTGGAGAAGGGTCCCGACCCAAAACTCCACCCATCCTTTTTGTCCGGAGATGCTGCCTGTCCCGCTGAGTTACTCCGGCATTTCGTGACCGTCTCGGGTCAGTGTGGGAATGGGAGGGGGCGTTAAAGTGTTTGGCGAGCGTGAGATCGTGTAGGCCCGGGCACGCTGAGCGGAGGCGTTCAGCGAGGCGATCGCCCAGTTGCGTCCTGCACCTTACTCTGGGGGGGGGGTGGGGAGAGAGGGAGGGAGGGAGGGTGGGGGGAGGGAGGGAGGGAGGGTGGGGGGAGGTTTGCTGTGCCTGTTGACTGTCTCTCGCTCGGTCTGAGCCATCTCCGTGATACCAGCGACCAGGATCTCCCATCTAGACACAGATAAGCAGCAACCAACCCCAGGGCATTTGCAGCTCTGGCAACGAACATCTTAGTTCAGACCCAGAGTTTGGAAATTCTAATGAGTCAGTCAGCGGATTCTGCCAGAGGTCATTTTACTAATGAACGGGTTATTGAGTCTGCACTGAAAGTGAATATTGTTCTCCAAATCAGTCACCTTCACCTGCCACATTTAATGTGAGACTTCCCCTGGATTTAAAGGGAGCGTTGCTTCGTTAGTTTAAGTTCGTTTATAAGGCAGAGATAGATAGATTCTTGATCAGTGCGGGTGTCAGGGGTTATGGGGAGAAGGCAGGAGAATGGGGTTAGGAGGGAGAGATAGATCAGCCATGATTGAATGCCGGAGTAGACTTGATGGGCCGAACGGCCTCATTCTGCTCCTATCACTTATGGACGTGAACTTCAGAGATACAGCGCGGAAACAGGCCCTTCGGCCCACCGAGTCCAGGCCGACCAGCGATCCCCGCACACTAACACTATCCTACACACACAATAGGGTCAAGTCAAGTCAAGTCAATTTTATTTGTATAGCACATTTAAAAACAACCCACGTTGACCAAAGTGCTGTACATTTACAAGCAATTAAAATTGGGTCAATTCACAAGCCTATTAACCTACAAACCTGCATGTCTTTGGAGTGGGGGAGGAAACCGGAGCACCCGGAGAAAACCCACGCAGGTCATGGGGAGAACGTGCAAACTCCGTACAGACAGCACCCGTAGTCGGGATGGAACCCGGGTCTCTGGCGCTGTGAGGCCAAGCCATTAGGTATTTATAAGGCAGAGATGAACAGGTACATGATTAGTGCAGGCGTCTGGGGTTATGGGGAGAAGGGAAGAGAAAAATATCCAGACATGTCCTCCACAGCCGTCTGTGGCAAAGAATTCCACAGATTCACTACGCTCTGACTAAAGGAATTCCTCCTCATCTCCTTCCTAAAGGAACATCCTTTAATTCTGAGGCTGTGCCCTCTGGTCCTAGACTCTCCCACCAGTGGAAACATTCTCTCCACATCCACTCTATCCAGGCCTCTCACTATTGTCTGTGTCTCTGTGCCTGTGATGCTGCTGCGAGCAAGGTTTCCATGGTAACTACCTCACTACACCTGTGCATTGGCAACACCTCACCTGTCCCACTACCAACACCTCACCTGTCCCACAACCAACACCTCACCTGTCCCACAAACACCTCACCTGTCTAGAGATGACTGTGGAGGGAGACAATGCACAGATTCATCCCTTGTGGAACCTGATACCTCCAGCTCTCAGGCTGCAGGGATCGGCCTCTGTAATGTCTCCAATCTGTCCCACGTTTGGAAGTGACAGTGAGACAACACAGGGAACTGTTCAACTGCTGTGACTGAGAAAGACGCTGCAATCTGAGCAGTTTCAGCTTTAGTTATATTTAAGTCTGAAGAAGGGTCTCGACCTGAAACGTCACCCATTCCTTCTCTCCACAGATGCTGCCTGACCCGCTGAGTTACTCCAGCACTCTGTGAAACGTCACCTATCCATGTTCTCCACAGATGCTGCCTGACCCGCTGAGTTACTCCAGCTCTCTGTGAAACGTCACCTATCCATGTTCTCCACAGATGCTGCCTGACCCGCTGAGTTACTCCAGCATTTAAACCAGCATCTGCTGTTCCTTCCTACACACTTAGTTATATTTAGTTCAGTTTATTGTCACGTGTACAGAGGTACAGTGAAAAGCTTTTGTTGCGCGCTAACCAGTCAGCGGAAAGACAATACATGATTACAATCGAGTCGTGCACGATGTATAGATAAATATTTTGGTTTAGTTTAGAGATACAGCGTGGAAACAGGCCCTTCGGCCCACCGAGTCCGTGCCGACCAGCCATCCCCGCACACTAACACTATCCTACACACACTAGGAACAATTTACCATTTTACCGAGCCAATTAACCTACAAACCTGCACGTCTTTGGAGTGTGGGAGGAAACCGGAGCACCCGGAGAAAACCCACGCAGGTCACGGGGAGAACGTACAAACTCCGTACAGACAGCGCCCGTAGTCAGGATGGAACCCGGGTCTCTGGCGCCGTGAGGCAGCAGCTCTACCCGCTGCGCCACTGTTTCAGGTTTAGTTTATTGTCACAATGTGCAGATACAGGATAAGGGAATAACGTTCAGTGCAAGGTAAAGGCAGTAAAGTCTGATCAAAGATAGTCCGAGGGTCACCAATGAGGTAGATAGTAGTTCAGCACTGCTCTCTGGTTGTGGTAGGATGGTTCAGTTGCCTGCTAACAGCCGGGCATCAGACCCACTAACCTCCTGAATCAAGGACCAGTCTCACCCCGGCCACTCCCTCTTCTCCCCTCTCCCATCGGGCAAGAGGTACAGAAGTGTGAAAACGCACACCTCCAGATTCAGGGACAGTTTCTTCCCGGCTGTTAATCGGACAACTGAACCATCCTACCACAACCAGAGAGCAGTGCTGAACTACTATCTACCTCATTGGTGACCCTCGGACTATCTTTGATCAGACTTTACTGGCTTTACCTTGCACTAAACGTTATTCCTTTATCCTGTATCTGCACACTGTGGACGGCTCGATTGTAATCATGTATTGTCTTTCCGCTGACTGGTTAGCGCGCAACAAAAGCTTTTCACTGTACCTCGGTACACGTGACAATAAGCTGAAGAGAACTGAATATTTGGAGTGCCAGTCCGATGGGAAGTGAAGCAGAGACGATTGCCCAGGGACTAGTTGTGTGTATCGTGAATGTTCTCACCACGCCCTGTCCTGCGGAGACTGGGAACGCCACCGAAGATACTTGTGATAGGTTGCCTCATTCCGACTGCCCCTCTCTGAGCGATGAAACGTTGGGTCTTTTGTCCACATTTGCCTGGGGCTTTCATCTAGCACAAAGTTCTCCATTCAAAGATTAATACGAGAGTTAAACAATCTCGCCCGATTTAGAGACGAGACAATGGAACAAATCACGGCGCTGTTATCCGAGACCTATCGCTCCACAAAGCCAGGAGTTGCCCTTTTTTTGTTCTTCTTTCGTCAGAAACTCCAGCAGCGGCAATCAGAGAAACCGACCCAACCAACCCCCCAGCCCCTCAGAGATCCAGCAGATCAACAAGTGTCGTAACTTAAACCCCTCTCTATTCATCAAAGCACAATGCTGTAAAACGCCACTGTTTTACCCCAGATACAAGGAATTTGTGGGTTACATCACCCGTTAGTGCTTTTATAAAGGGAATGTGTTGAGAGCAGTCAGTGTCACGGTCGTAGAGAGGCTGGAGGGGTCACCTGTATCAAGGACACAAATCTCCAGGGCCTGATCAGGGGTAACGTTTCCACACAGAGGGTGGTGGGTGTGTGGAACGAGCTGCCGGAGTTGGTCGTCGAGGCTCAGACTATCCCAACGTGTAAGAAACAATTAGACAGGTACCTGGATAGACACGAATGCTGGAGTAACTCAGCGGGTCAGGCAGCATCTGTGGAGAACATGGACACAGAGTGCTGGAGTAACTCAGCGGGTCAGGCAGCATCTGTGGAGAACATGGACACAGAGTGCTGGAGTAACTCAGCGGGTCAGGCAGCATCTGTGGAGAACATGGACACAGAGTGCTGGAGTAACTCAGCGGGTCAGGCAGCATCTGTGGAGAACGTGGACACAGAGTGCTGGAGTAACTCAGCGGGTCAGGCAGCATCTGTGGAGAACATGGACACAGAGTGCTGGAGTAACTCAGCGGGTCAGGCAGCATCTGTGGAGAACATGGACACAGAGTGCTGGAGTAACTCAATGGGTCAGGCAGCATCTGTGGAGAACATGGATAGGTGACGTTTCACAGAGTGCTGGAGTAACTCAATGGGTCAGGCAGCATCTGTGGAGAACATGGATAGACAATAGGTGCAGGAGGAGGCCATTCGACCCTTCGAGCCAGCACTGCCATTCAATGTGATCATGGCTGATCATTCTCAATCGGTACCCCGTTCCTGCCTTCTCCCCATACCCCCTGACTCCGCTATCCTTAAGAGCTCTATCTAGCTCTCTCTTGAAAGCATCCAGAGAATTGGATCCAGAGGATAGGTGACGTTTCACAGAGTGCTGGAGTAACTCAGCGGGTCAGGCAGCATCTGTGGAGAGGGAGTGGGTGACGTTTTAGGCCGAGACCCTTCTTCATGTCGGACACCACACTCTTCCTTCTGCATTGAGAGTGCTGTATTGCCAGAGATGTTTACCTTTAGATGAGATAATCTTTGTTTATCTAGCACCTACAATTTGTATTAGTTTTAGTTTATTTTAGAGATGCAGCGTGAAAACAGGCCCTTCGGCCCACCAAGTCTATGCCGACCAGTGATCCCCGCACACTAACACTATCCTACACACACTAGGGACAATTGCACATTTATACCGAAGCCAATGAACCTACAAACCTGCACGTCTTTGGAATGTGGGGGGAAACCGGAGCGCCCGGAGAAAACCCACGCAGGTCACGGGGAGAACGTGCAAACTCCGTACAGACAGCACCCGTAGTCAGGATGGAACCCGGGTCTCTGGCGCCGTGAGATAGTCCACACTCTGTCCACAACCTGTCTTGGTCACCCTTTCATACATTCCCGAAACTCCCGAAACGTCACCCATTCCGTCTCTCCAGAGATGCTGTCTGTCCCTTGAGTCACTCCAGCGTTTTGTGTCTTTTCTTCGGTTTAAACCAGCATCTGCAGTTCCTTGCAGCACAGGTTTGTAGGTTAATTGGCTTCGGTAAAAGAGTCCCTCGTGTGTGTGTGTGGGATGGTGCTAACGTGTGGGGATCGCTGGTCGGCCGTATCTGCCCTCTCTCCATTAGGAAGGAGGTGAGGAAGAGGGTGGTGAATCTGTGGGATTCATTGTCCCAGACCGGTGCTCCGTCCTCTCTGTATCTCTAGAGTGTGAGAGCTGGGAGGCACCAGGGAGGGGTTTAGTGGAAGGGTTGTGAGGGTTTGAGTGTGTGACGGGCAGTGTTAGGGAGAGGGGTGGGCTGCCACTGATTAACAAGTGTGTAATCGCTCACTGAAGATGCCTGGTCTCCAGGGTGATGTGTCAGGCATTTAGATGCACTTTGATCCAGCTGTTGGTCTAACATTGATTGCCCATTGCAGTCCGAGGCATGGAATTAGCAAGCATCTGCCTCCTTGCCTCTGAACATGACTCTCCAGCAAATGGGAGTCATAGAGTCACACAGCGTGGAGACAGGCCCTTCGGCCCGACTTGCCCACGCCGACCAACATGCCCCACCCACACTAGTCCCACCTGCCCACACCGACCAACATGCCCCATCTACACTAGTCCCACCCACACCGACCAACATGCCCCATCTACACTAGTCCCACCTGCCCACGCTGGCCAACATGCCCCATCTACACTAGTCCCACCTGCCCACACCGACCAACATGCCCCATCTACACTAGTCCCACCTGCCCACGCCGACCAACATGCCCCATCTACACTAGTCCCACCTGCCCACACCGACCAACATGCCCCATCTACACTAGTCCCACCTGCCCACACCGACCAACATGCCCCATCTACACTAGTCCCACCTGCCCACACCGACCAACATGCCCCATCTACACTAGTCCCACCTGCCCACACCGACCAACATGCCCCATCTACACTAGTCTCACCTGCCCACACCGACCAACATGCCCCATCTATACTAGTCCCACCTGCCCACACCGACCAACAAGCCCCATCTACACTAGTCCCACCTGCCCACACCGACCAACATGCCCCATCTACACTAGTCCCACCTGCCCACACCGACCAACATGCCCCATCTACACTAGTCCCACCTGCCCACACCGACCAACATGCCCCATCTACACTAGTCCCACCTGCCCACACCGACCAACATGCCCCATCTACACTAGTCCCACCTGCCCACACCAACCAACATGCCCCAGCTACACTAGTCCCACCTGCCCACACCAACCAACATGCCCCAGCTACACTAGTCCCACCTGCCCACACCAACCAACATGCCCCATCTACACTAGTCCCACCTGCCCACACCGACCAACATGCCCCATCTACACTAGTCCCAACTGCCCACACCAACCAACATGCCCCATCTACACTAGTCCCACCTGCCCACACCGACCAACATGCCCCATCTACACTAGTCCCACCTGCCCACACCGACCAACATGCCCCATCTACACTAGTCCCACCTGCCCACACCGACCAACATGCCCCATCTACACTAGTCCCACCTGCCCACACCGGCCAACATGCCCCATCTACACTAGTCCCACCTGCCCACACCGGCCAACATGCCCCATCTACACTAGTCCCACCTGCCCACACCGACCAACATGCCCCATCTACACTAGTCCCACCTGCCCACACTGACCAACATGCCCCATCTACACCAGTCCCACCTGCCCACACCGGCCAACATGCCCCATCTACACTAGTCCCACCTGCCCACACCGGCCAACATGCCCCATCTACACTAGTCCCACCTGCCCACACCGGCCAACATGCCCCATCTACACTAGTCCCACCTGCCCGCACCAACCAACATGCCCCATCTACACTAGTCCAACCTGCCCACACCGACCAACATGCCCCATCTACACTAGTCCCACCTGCCCACACCGACCAACATGCCCCATCTACACTAGTCCCACCTGCCCACAACGGCCAACATGCCCCCTCTACACTAGTCCCACCTGCCCACACCGACCAACATGCCCCATCTACACTAGTCCCACCTGCCCACACCGACCAACATGCCCCATCTACACTAGTCCCACCTGCCCACACCGACCAACATGCCCCATCTACACTAGTCCCACCTGCCCACACCGACCAACATGCCCCATCTACACTAGTCCCACCTGCCCACACCGGCCAACATGCCCCATCTACACTAGTCCCACCTGCCCACACCGGCCAACATGCCCCATCTACACTAGTCCCACCTGCCCACACCGACCAACATGCCCCATCTACACTAGTCCCACCTGCCCACACTGACCAACATGCCCCATCTACACCAGTCCCACCTGCCCACACCGGCCAACATGCCCCATCTACACTAGTCCCACCTGCCCACACCGGCCAACATGCCCCATCTACACTAGTCCCACCTGCCCACACCGGCCAACATGCCCCATCTACACTAGTCCCACCTGCCCGCACCAACCAACATGCCCCATCTACACTAGTCCAACCTGCCCACACCGACCAACATGCCCCATCTACACTAGTCCCACCTGCCCACACCGACCAACATGCCCCATCTACACTAGTCCCACCTGCCCACAACGGCCAACATGCCCCCTCTACACTAGTCCCACCTGCCCACACCGACCAACATGCCCCATCTACACTAGTCCCACCTGCCCACACCGACCAACATGCCCCATCTACACTAGTCCCACCTGCCCACACCGACCAACATGCCCCATCTACACTAGTCCCACCTGCCCACACCGACCAACATGCCCCATCTACACTAGTCCCACCTGCCCACACCGACCAACATGCCCCATCTACACTAGTCCCACCTGCCCACACCGACCAACATGCCCCATCTACACTAGTCCCACCTGCCCACACCGACCAACATGCCCCATCTACACTAGTCCCACCTGCCCACACCGACCAACATGCCCCATCTACACTAGTCACACCTGCCCACACTGACCAACATGCCCCACCTACACTAGTCCCACCTGCCCACACTGACCAACATGCCACATCTACACTAGTCACACCTGCCCACACTGACCAACATGCCCCACCTACACTAGTCCCACCTGCCCACACCGACCAACATCCCCCATCTACACTAGTCCCACCTGCCCACACCGACCAACATGCCCCATCTACACTAGTCCCACCTGCCCACACCGACCAACATGCCCCATCTACACTAGTCCCACCTGCCCACACCGACCAACATGCCCCATCTACACTAGTCCCACCTGCCCACACCGACCAACATGCCCCATCTACACTAGTCCCACCTGCCTACCTCCTTCAGTCTGGACAAGGGCCTCGACCCGGAACGTCACCCATTCCTTCTCTCCAGAGATGCTGCCTGTCCCGCTGAGTTACTCCAGCTTTTTGTGTCTATCTTTGATAGAACAGTACAGCACAGGAACAGGCCATTCGGCCCACAGTGTCTGTACCAAACATGATGCCAAGACCAATTACCCGCCTGCCCGTGATCCATCTCCCTCCATTCCCTCCATATCCATGTACCTGTCTAAAAGTCCCTTAAACACCACTATCGTATCTGCCTCCACCCCCACCCCTGGCAGCACGTTCCAGGCCCCCACCCCCCTCTGTGTAAAACACCTGCCCCACAGGTTGAAACTTTGCCCTCTCACCTTGAAGCTGTGCCGTGCAGTATTTGACGTTTTCACCCTGGGACAAAGGTTCTGACTGTCTACCCTGTCTATGCCTCTGATAATATTACCGTTTATGTCTCTCCACCATCACTCTGTGATCAAGCATCCGAATGGCCCCTCCGTAAACTGCTGTGCCATCCAGTCAACATTAAACTGGTCATTAAACATTTAACAATAAATGTTTAAGAGGCATCTTTGACAGCTCACTGTCTGCCGGCCCCAGTCCATGTAACTTGCTCCGATTACTGACTCACCTTGCCACACCCTCACCATCCCACGGTGGACAGGTGAGATGGACAGGTGAGGTGTTGGTAACGGGACCGGTGAGGTGCTAGTGGGACAGGTTGGTGTGATGGACAGGTGAGGTGTTGGTGGACAGGTGTGTTGTTGGTGGACAGGTGTGTTGGTAACGGGACAGGTGAGGTGCTAGTGGGATAGGTCGGTGTGCCGGATAGGTCAGGTGTCGGTGGACAGGTGAGCTGTTGGTGGACAGGTGTGGTGTTGGTGGACAGGTGTGTTGGTAGTGGGATAGGTTGGTGTGGTGGACAGGTGTGTTGGTGGACAGGTGTGTTGGTAGTGGGATAGGTCGGTGTGGTGGACAGGTGTGTTGTTGGTAGACAGGTGTGTTGGTAGTGGGATAGGTCGGTGTTGGTGGACAGGTGAGGTGTTGGAACAAGTGGCCAGAGTTGCTGCCTCACAGCGCCGGAGACCCGGGTTCCATCCCGACTACGGGTGCTGTCTGTACGGAGTTTGTACGTTCTCCCCGTGACCTGGGTGGGGTTTCTCCGGGTGCTCCTCCCACACTCCAAAGACGTGCAGGTTTGTAGGTTAATTGGCTTGGTAAATGTTTTAAAAAATTGTCCCCAGTGTGTGTAGGATAGTGTTAGTGTGCGGGGATCGCTGGTCGGCGCGGAATCGGTGGGCCGAAGGGCCTGTTTCCGCGCTAAACTAAGAAGTCCGAATGTTGTGGGCACAGAGACACAAACGGGGATCTGTGTTCAGGATGGATGGCCGCTGCCATCACAATACACCACTTGTTGGGTGAGAGTATTCCTCTTGTAGCCGCACGCCTTGTAGCCCCAACGCCCTCTGGTCGGCAGAGGTTGGTCCAGTGAGTAGGCAGAGTGTGAGAGGAGAGAGCCTCAGCTAAACACACACAGCAGGTCAGGCAGCATCTCAGGAGAGAAGGAATGGGTGATGGGCCGGTCAGTGTGTGATGGGCCGGTCAGTGTGTGATGGGCCGGTCAGTGTGTGATGGGCCGGTCAGTGTGTGATGGGCCGGTCAGTGTGTGATGGGCCGGTCAGTGTGTGATGGGCCGGTCAGTGTGTGATGGGCCGGTCAGTGTGTGATGGGCCGGTCAGTGTGTGATGGGCCGGTCAGTGTGTGATGGGCCGGTCAGTGTGTGATGGGCCGGTCAGTGTGTGATGGGCCGGTCAGTGTGTGATGGGCCGGTCAGTGTGTGATGGGCCGGTCAGTGTGTGATGGGCCGGTCAGTGTGTGATGGGCCGGTCAGTGTGTGATGGGCCGGTCAGTGTGTGATGGGCCGGTCAGTGTGTGATGGGCCGGTCAGTGTGTGATGGGCCGGTCAGTGTGTGATGGGCCGGTCAGTGTGTGATGGGCCGGTCAGTGTGTGATGGGCCGGTCAGTGTGTGATGGGCCGGTCAGTGTGTGATGGGCCGGTCAGTGTGTGATGGGCCAGGCAGTGCCCACCACTCTCTGTAGTCTCCTTTGTTCTTGGGCGTTTGAGTTGCTGAACCAGGCCGTGATGCGAAGGTGGTACGCAGAATGATGGGTGGCACGGTGGTGCAGCGGGTAGAGCTGCTACCTCACAGCACCAGTGACCCGGGTTCCATCCTGACTACGGGTGCTGTCTGTACGGAGTTTGTACGTTCTCCCTGGGACCACGTGGGTTTTCTCCGGGTGCTCCGGTTTCCTCCCACACTCCAAAGGCGTGCAGGTTTGTAGGTTAATTGGCTTGGTATAAATGTAACTCGTCCCTGGTGTGTGTGGGGTAGTGTTAGTGTGCGGGGATCGCTGGTCCGCATGGATTCCACCTCCTCCGGCAGCTCGTTCCATACACCCGCCACCCTTTGTGTGAAAACGTTACCCCTCAGATTCCTATTAAATCCTGTCCTCATCACCTGGAACCCATGTCCTCTGGTCCTCGATTCCCCTACTCTGGGCAAGAGACTCTGTGAATCTTAGCTATGTGCATCTGTGCACAATAAGGGAGTAACGTTTAGCGCAAGGTAAAGCCAGTAAAGTCCGATCAAGGATAGTCCGAGGGTCACCAATGAGGTGGATAGTAGTTCAGCACTGCTCTCTGGTTGTGGGAGGATGGTTCAGTTGCCTGATAACAGCCGGGAAGAAACTGTCCCTGAATCTGGAGGTGTGCGTTTTCACACTTCTGTACCTCTTGCCCGATGGGAGAGGGGAGAAGAGGGAGTGGCCGGGGTGAGACTGGTCCTTGATGATGCTGCTGGCCTTGCCGAGGCAGCGTGAGGTGGAGATGGAGTCAGTGGGAGGGAGGTTGGTTTGTGTGATGGTCTGGGCTGCGTCCACAATTCTCTGGCAATTTCTTGCGGTCTTGGATGGAGCTGGTCCCAAACCGAGCTGTGATGCGTCTTGATAAAGGGGAGTCAGTGAGGGGGAGACATGTCAGGTCTTGCCCCCTTCCCCAGAGACACCATCTGCCATCCTCTGGGGTAGACGTATCTGTGACTCCCGGCTCTGGGACAGGTTAACGCTGAGACAGACACAGAGTGCTGGAGTAACTCAGCGGGTCAGGCAGCATCTGTGGAGAACATGGATAGGTGACGTTTCACAGAGTGCTGGAGTAACTCAGCGGGTCAGGCAGCATCTGTGGAGAACATGGATAGGTGACGTTTCAGATGGGAACCTTCTTCAGCTTGAAACCCAAAACGTCACCTGTCCATCCACGGTTTCCGTTGAGTTCCTGCATCACCTTGTGTCCTGTTTATGTGTGATGATCATGCAAAGGTTTTGGAGGGATTTGGGCCAAATGCAGGTGAATGGGACTGGCCCAGTATGGACAAGGTGGGCTGAAGGGCCTGTTGCCGTGCTGTACAGCTCAATGGCTATTCTCACGGTGAACAGAAGACGTTTTGGGTCGGGACCCTTCCTCAGTCTGAGAACGGCCCTTCCATAAGCTCGGGTACTGTCCGATTCACCTCTACCCATTGCGGACATTGGACTTTGTCTGTGGAACTGATGCGCGACAATGCTGAGAACTATATCCTGCACTCTGTATCTGCCCTTTGCTCCACCTGTTGAACTTGAGTTTAACTTCTGATTTATAGGTTGGAAAGGGCGCAGAGAGGATTTACGAGGATGTTGCCAGGACTGGAGGGGCCTGAGCTACTGGGAGAGGTTGGGGCTCTACTCCTTGGAGCGCAGGAGGATGAGGGGTGCCTGGGGTTTAGGGGGGAATGCAGGAGAATGGGGCTGAGAAAGAGAGAGATAGATCAGCCATGGTTGAATGGTGGAGTAAACGTGGTGGGCCGAGTGGCCTCATTCTGCTCCTATCTCTTATGAACATGAAATTATATGGGGGTGATCTTGTAGAGGTCCCTCTGTCTCTTTTCTCCATCTCTCCCTCCCTCCCTTTCCCTCTC